>NC_142824.1:15802281-16102281 GCF_057945365.1 Rhopilema esculentum
ACTTGTGGCCTACTGCAGCTACCCTAGATTTCTTGCACCTTTGACCTGACCCACAATAGCAATCTTGAAGTCATGTATGTTGTACTGTAGTCATGTATTTGTGAGCCTGCAGCTTTGCCTAAAAAGACTTTGCTTGCATGTCACAGCTAGTAGTGTGCTGTTGCTCGTAGCTACACATAGCCAAAATCACACGTCATATTTTCCAACCTGGCTGCCCCTAATCCTATATTGGAAAGAAAGAAAATAAGGATGTTTGGTGTAAAGTTTTAACACTGTAGATTTGTACATATTTAAGATTGTTATTACTAATGACACGTGTCTTTGAACAATATTGTTAAACATTGTAGATTTTCTACCTTTTTCTGTGTTAATGCTACCCTTTTTGAATTGGATGATGCAATCATTCTGAATATACTATGTAAATTTCTAGAGATGAAAAAATTATTTAATAGTTTTGCTTTCACTTTAAGAACATCATTAAAACTAGTACATAGTCTGGTTTTCTGTTTTTTTCCCTGTTCAAGCTTCAATAATTAAAACAGCATAAAGATAATATTTCAGAAAGCCATGAAAGAATGAGCCAATTTTGATTTTATAGGACATATCACTATACACTTTTTTGGCTGTAACAATGCTGTATTTCTCGATAAAAATTGGCAAGTGCATGTTACATGCTTATGCACCAAGATAATAACCATTTTGTAAATTAAACCTGCAGTGTATTATGTAAATACGTTGCTGGTCAACATCTTTTATACTGTTGCCAATCAAAAAATGCTTTATCAACGAAGTGCTTCATTTACCTCAATGATAATTTTCAAGTAAAAACAAGTGTACATCTCAATTGTTATAAGAATTGCAACTATGCACATAATTATCTTTTTAAGCCCCTCATTTATATTGAATATGTTTTAAATTTTCAACTATATGAATTTCTTTTACAGGCATCATATAACTGGCTTATCTGCATTGCTGACCTGCTAACAATATTTAGAAATCTATCAGGGTTAGTCATGATTAGTTTCAATGACAAAGATATATAAGTTGCAGTGGGTAGGAATGTTCATTTGTTTCATCAAGATAGGTTTCGTTTCATTGGAGTCGTAACTGAGTTGTTGCAGCATGCCAGATAAAGTATTAGATGACGTTCCAAGAATGCCACGGGCACTCCAATATGAAAATTGCCGTTTTAGGGGTCTTGATATCGTGTATGCGTAGGCAGGGTTGGACAGAGAAAGAAAAGTAAAGGTTCGATTCAATTCCCCATTCAGCAAAAACGTGAAAATAACTTCTGGCCAAATCCTTCTAATGCTCATAGGCATCCATTTTAGCAAAACTCTTCAAAAACCTTCAAACATCATAATGATAAGGTAAGTACAGCTGCAAAGAGAAAGAATGCCCCATGCATTTGAGCTAAATTAAAAGCCCCCATTTCTCAAGCATTTTGCAATAGGCTAGTTTGAGATTACATTTTAGAATAACAATTTATAATAATACAATATACATCTATATTTATACAATATATACAATATGTAGATAAAACTGAAAATAAACAGTAAATGCAATTCTTGGCATGTTTTGTACGTACAAAGTCAGGGGTCGTGGGTTCGAGTCTCGCTCGGGTCGGTTATTTTCCCGCACTCTCTATTGATTTTTTAGTTGTTGGCCAATGGAGAGATAGTTTCCCATTGAACTGAAACGTATCCAATTGAAAATAATATGACTATAACTGAAAGCAGTTCACTCTAATTGGAGAAAAACAAAATGACCCCCATTTGTAGCCAATGAAATTAAAGAAAAAACCCCATTAGTTACTATTATTGACTAATGAAAGCTTTTGAAATAGTTACGATTTTTCAAAATGAAGTATACTAGACATAGTTTAATCCTTCTTTACTTACAGGATTCCATAAAGGCTAAATTTTCCTTTGGTAAATTTTGCTTTGATTCGGCAAAAGCAATTTTTGGTGGTCAGTAGCAACAAAATAATGCAAAATTCACTTTATTTATCTTCTAATCTTCTAAACCTTAAAGAAGAATTTTTAAATTTGGTGTTTCCATCATTTTCCAGTCATGTTAAGGGTGTGGCAGAAAAATCCAATAATTATCTAACACAACCCCAACCCCCAATTCTTGCCGCTTAAATCCGTACATACAAGAGAGGCTCTGCCCTAAACCCCTTTGCTTTACACCTTTGTTTTCAACACTTTACTCTAAATCACTAAAAGCTTTGTTTGTGAATTTTTGTTCGACTTCTTTATTATTCTTTCCATATTGAGATGACTGAATAGTAGTCTTCATGTCAGAAAACGAGGCCTCCATTGACCTGTTATCTGCAGGAGACTTAGCAATGCATCTGATTCTCCGCCATGCATTGCCAGCAAAACTATTTATTTCTTTGTGCATTTTAGCGTAAATAAGGGGATTTGTGCAGCTATTAATGTTTGTGAGCACAAAAAGAAGATAGTTCAATGTCCAGATCAGATCAAAATTTGCCTCTTTTCTTAGATACGTCAAAACAAAGTGGATTGTAATGTAAAACACAGAGTAGGGCAAAGTGAGAACAGCGAACAAGCTGACAAGGGTAACAAATAACTTGACTACCCTTCTATTCTCCATAGCTCTTTTTCTTGTCGTGTCATTGGTTTCTTTACCAAAATGGTTTCTTTGAAGCTCTTGCGAACAGAGGCAATAAATGATTGAAACCGCGAACAAGGGCATAATCCAACCGACAAACAACCATAAACAAACGTAAACACTTTTCGTTTTGGGATCCATAAAGTTGAAGTCTTCAATGCACAAATGTTCGTTGTGGATTTTTTGGCTCAAGGTGTATGGCAATGAAAGCAGCACAGCAAAAATCCACGAGAAAACCACAGCTGCGCATTTTAGTTTTTGAGATATTCGTTGTGCCAGTGGTTTTTTAATCACTCTAAGAAAGAATGTTATAAGATCGATCAAAATTTTTGTCACTTTGTTTGTTAAAAAGTTCATTTTAATAAATAATTGTGTCATTTATTTATTTGCCCTAACATGTAATTGGGATGTATCTGCAATGAAAATTTATTACAAATGTGCACTTGATAAAATTTGTTATAAAATGAGAACCGGAGGAATAAGACATCGTTGCCTGTTTCATTCAAGATTTTCGATTGCTTTTCTCCGGCGAATGACTTTATATTTTCTCGTAACAGAACCCTATCAGGCCAGAATCAATCACTTTCAGTTTATTTACTCCAAGAATTCTTTTCTCATTTTGCACAAGGGGCAATTCACTCGTGAAAATAGCGTACGACCCTGATTCTGACGTTTTATGCTCTGAGGAGTGTCAGACGAAAAACCTTTTAGTATGTTGTAAAATGATTGTTTTTTTCAAAGCCATTTTAAAATAAATGGATTTCTGGGGATTATCAGATACAACAATAGGATTTTCACAGAAGGTGTACGAGATTCTTTTAGAGTGATTTGCCCCTTGATCTTGCATTCCTGAAACATAGCAGCATCCTTACATTTTTCGTCAAATATCTGAAGAAATCTCAAGACAATCCCTTTATGATTATTTATATCTATAATACACGAATAGGTCGACATGAGATATTCAGTAGATCCCCATTATTTTCTGATAAATATCTGATAAGATTATCTAATCGAGTAAAAGGGTATCATAAATTCAGATTCCTCAAAAATGCTGACATATACCAATTGGCTCACCTGTAACGATCAATCGCAATCAGAACCAAAGACCAGGACGACACAATGAGAGTGACTGGTGAGATGGACGGCAATATCTTGCACATTGCCGCACCGAGCTGCCATTTCAGATTTGACACCAAGTCGTGGATTACGAGCACTGGCACAAAAACAGACGCCAGCAAATCGGCAAATGCAAGCGAGAGAATGAACGTGTCTCCACCAGTCAGCTCCCGTTTCTTTCCTAAAAGAGAATCGATTCTTCATATCACTGTACATTCTTTAGCGTGATGTACATCGTTAAATGAGATTCGCAGCAGTCAAAACTTAGCTGATAATGAATCATTGTCATGATATGGTCGAATAATGCTAAACAGTTTACTGCTGCTTATAAATGATGTGATACAGATGGAAACACGAGGCATCTCACATACCTATGATGTAAAGGACAAGAGCATTTCCAAGGAATCCAAGAGCAAAAATCAGGCAATAAACAGCAATCAAAGAGACTCTTGCTTCTGTTGACAAGAAAGGGGAAAATCCCAGTTGCCTTGAAGCGCATGTCTTGTTGAAAGTTGACTCGTTGAAGCCAGACTGGCCGTTTTGATCACAAATATTATTGGAAGTATTGGCAGACATCTTGAACGTGAATATTCAAAGCCTTTGCTGACAACGTATTCTCTGGTTTTTCCTTTTTAAACCAAACTTCATTTTCTTTGTTGACCAACTTTATTACTTTGATTAATTGGGTAAAAATAAACGATACGAATAGAAGCATTATCATCTTTGTAAATATTTGAATCTACTTGTTTTAAGCATTTGTTGGCTGAGCTGCTGTACACATTTTTTTCTAATCGAAAGATGCCAAATGTAAATAAGTAATTTCTTTCCTCAAATTGCCTCTTTTCTTTTAAGATTCAAATTACACTTAGAATCAAAGAAAAGCCAGTTGGTGTTCCTAAAAAGTCAATGAATGTAGTTGCACCTTCTTTGTCGGCCCTTCTTTGCCGACTCTAATTACTACAAGTTAATGATTTCGCTGTGCCGCTTTTTAAGGGCCCATATTGCATCATAAACTTTGCTTGCAAATATTTACAAGCAAAAATTAGGTTAAAAACAAATAAAACGACATTGCAGCATTCAACTTTTAATGGTATTTTTACTACATACAAATCGAAATGATTACAAAATAGTAATTTCTAAGAATGATTTATCTTAAATATGGAAAATGATAATAAACAAAGCACTGATGGCTGGAATCTTCTAGAGATTTTCCATCAAAATTTTGAATCCAAAAGAGGAAAGAAGCTGTTTTGTCATATATTGCTAAAGCAATGAGGGTAGAAACGTGTCTTTTGTGATGCAGGTAAAGAGTTTAGACGAATGCCAAAAGTTTAAAAGTAAACGCAAATTATAAATATTGAGTTTCATAGTGGATAAACTTTGTAGAAATTAATTTATAAAAGTCGTAGATTAAAATTGGTTGTGGAGTTGAGTTACTCAGTAGAATTGAGGCCCAAATGAATTCATTTATTCCCAATTTAGAGAATTTCCATTTGCACAAACGCTTTATGATAGAAATTTGCTTTAAAAATTAGCGATAAAAACTTCAACACTGTTTTTGCCAGCTTTTTGGTAAAGCATTATTTCTCTGCCAAGTCTTTGGCTTCTAAGATCTTCCTTTTCAGTGTTAGCATTCTGCAAGTGGTTTTTAATTTTTTGTAGATGGATCCTAGAAGTGATTGCAATTGGGTGGTAGCTGGTGAGAATAACATGTTCCAGAAAAAAAGGTGATGTGAGCATGTTTTCATATTCAAAGACATTTTTTTAGATTTTAAAGTTGGTATGCAATTAAGGACTGATGATCTTGTATGCATTTGATGCTTGCTCACCATCTCAATACATTCAAATTACAAACAGCGTTCCAGAGAAACAAAATTTCCAGAGGCACAAAATTTCGCTGCAGTATGATTGTAATTCATAAGCTTTCGTGATGAAAAATTAAAGCGCTCCAAATGGCGCGGTGTTTCGCATTTTTGGTATTTAGGATTCCTTACTGTGCAACAGTGAGAGTAAATGAGTTGATAGAATGCAACAGACTTTCAATGTTAAAAATTGCCAAAACTTCCTTGATAACGAATTTCAAAACCAATAATGTTATTTTATCAGAAAATGTGAGAAAGAAAGAACTTGAGCCAAAGAGCAGAGATTCGTGAATACATTGTTAAAAAATGGTTAATGAGTTGGGTTTTAATTACTTTGAAATGCACCGAAAAGGCTTTTTCTTATGAATCAAGCAGCTGGTTCTGTTCGCATGCATAGAGAAGAGCAGATTGGCAAGCATTTGCTAGCAAACCCTGGTTTAGAAGAATCGAGTTTTGTCGAAATTGAATTTAATATCGTGAATTAAGTTTTGTTTTAATTACTTTGTATGTGCCGAAAAGGTTCGCTATGAACCAAGAAATTGCTTTAGCGTTATTATTTTTAAAGAGAGAGCACCGCTTAAGTAGAGGGTTTCTTTTCAGACAGTAAAAGCCCAGCGAATCTTTTGCTAGAATATTTGCAGTTAGCTTAAATCATATTTTCAAATCTCTTTAGTACTGGCCTATAACAGTTGTATTTCTTTTAAAATAACAAAACTACAAGCGAAACGTCAAGCATGATTCTTGAAAAACACTGAATTGCACATGATCATGAATTTATGATAGTATGCAGGGCCTAAAATAAGCGTGGATCTGACACACTTTGTGGAGTTGTAAATTAAAATTGTGGAACTGTAATTGTAGAGAGTGTGGATTTGTAAATGATGCATGTTCTTAAAAGTGCAGCACAGAATACCAATCAAAATGCCTAAGAAAAAAATGGGAACATTTTTTCAATTCGTGAATGCCCAATCCCAGCCTTATGTATTGCACTCATTTCTTTTAGAAAATTGCGATAAGAAATAAGCAATGGACAATAAAAAAGAATTAAGAAACTTCAGAACTCAAAGCTTCAGTACATGCGGAGAAAAATCAATTGCTCTTTATGATATTGTTGTGTGCTTTCTTGAAGTAAGATGGACTCTGTATACAGCTTTAACTTCAAGACACAATGATGATGAACGATGATAAGCCTCTCGGTGGTAGCTGGGAGGAAAATTCAATTGGGAATGTTGCATGACAGGGACTATAGTCCTCCCCAACTTTTTTGTAATAATGGGTTAGAAAATGTTTTGAAAATTCACGCTAACAAACGCATTAGTAGCAGTTCTGCTGGGAACACGTTTTTGTTCTTTTGATGGTGCTTTATCTTGTGTGGTCAATGATAAATTTGTATTTTATCTAACTCGGTTTCGTATTTTTATGTTAATCAACATCTTCTCTAAATCGTTATGTTTATGAATAATGACAGATAGAAGCGATTATTTTCTGAAAGGAGTGTTTTCCGGTGTTTCAAAGGGCGTGGCCGTAAAAAAATTCAGGGGCAAGCCTCCTAGTCCCGTTCCAGCCACTCCATTATGGGCTGGTGCCAGTGTGACCTGATCTAGCTTAACATTAGGATAATATTGGCCAAAAATCGTCATTTAGCATAGAATCTAGCATAATTTGGAATCGAGCATAACTCTGGCATAATTCTGATATTATTTAAAAAAATCATTGTTTCCATTGATCCATTGTCTATCGTTACCAAATGAAAACACTTTACACCAGCATCTATGGTTTCATTAAAGGGTAAATTGTGACTTTCCACCTTCAGAATTTTGTCAGTTGTTTGGAATGGTTGGCAGCCACATATTTTGTGGTTGGCAGCCAAATGCAGCCAGCTAAACGCAGTATACAAAAAAGCTAAATTTTTGCTAATTATTGGTATCGTAATCAACATTTGCTTCGTAGGTTACAAAAGTTTTCACTTGCTTTTATCAAAAACTGTCTGTTATCATTTAATTTGTTTCATCATTCATCATTTCCATTTTTGAAATTATTTTAAAAAGTTTTGAATATTATCTGTGCAAAAATTTTTGTTTCCTTTGCATTTTCGTTGTTTTTTGAAACATGCGGCCAGAATTCAGCCAAATTTTGCTTCTTCGGCCAAATCAATATGTGGCGGCCAAGGGGTTTTGAGAAACTACCAAAATGGAGAAATTTGGACATCAAACCATGAATCTTAATTGCCTCTTCTACAAGCTTTTGTTTTACTTTCTTCAACTCTATGATATATCACGCTCTACGTGCTAACGTATTGAGCACTGTGCTACGGAAGAATCAAAAGACAAATTTCTACATACATACATATATCATAATCAACATTTGCAGTCCGTCGGTTGACAACGATGACTGTTCTACGTTTTCGGTTGAATTACTGTCCCCTATGATTGACGATCCCGCGCTTTGGCTTGCCAGTTCTGCGTCCTAATGTCCCTCCACTTCATATTTCTCTTTGTCACGTCTTTAAATCGGAGTCTTGGTCCACCCTGATTTCGCTGCCCCATTTCTAGCTGCGAGTGGAGGATTTGTCTCGGTAGGCTTTCGCGTCCCATTCTGTGGACATGCCCAATCCATCTCAGACATTTTGTGATAAGCATATCGGCCATGGATGGCAGTCCAGCTCTCCTCAAAATCTCAAGATTGGTTATCCTGTCTCGCCATGAAATATTCATTATTTGTCTTATGTGCCTCATCATAAAAGCATGCAGCTTCTTTACTTGGAACCGATAAATTGTCCAGGTCTCCGCATCACACAGTAGGCCTTACAGGACAACCGCTCTGTATACCTTGCACTTAACTTTGATAGATACATGGTGGTTATTCCATAGCCTCTTTTGCAGTCTACCAAAGGCAGCACTGGCTTTACCCATCCTATATATCAGTTCTTTGTCGAGTTTGGCTGATTCGAAGGTGGTGCTTTCTAATTACACGAAGTTCTTACTCTGAACAAGCTTCTCATTGTTGATCTTATTATCAGAGGGCATGGGCGGAGGCATCACTAGCTTGCTTGCTTGATAAAGGCACTCAGTTTTCTTGATGTTTATCTTAAGACCGAAGCTTCTAGCTGCACTTTCAAACCTAGCCACTAACGCTTGGGTTCCCTCAGCAGCGTGAGCCATGATGGCACTGTCGTAGATCCACGTTGTGTCGTGTCAGTATATACATTCCCTTCTCGGTGCTCCTAAAAGCTACTTCCAGCATAGCCGCGAGGTAGAGTGAAAAAAGAGTTGGGGCCAAGACGCAGCCCCGTTTGACACCTGTGGAGACAGAAAAATCTCTTGACTGAGCATTTCCGTATAATACATGGGTTTGCATTCCATTGTGGAGAGCTGCAGTCAGCTTTATGAATTTCTCTGGGCACCCAAACTTCCGGAGTACTTGCCACAAACCCTCTCTAGACGCAGTATCAAACGCCTTGCTGAAGTCGATGAATACAACATAAAGCGGCATGTTCTGTTCTAGACACTTCTCCTGGACTTGACGAAGAGAAAATATCATATCTCCCATAATTCTCATCATCAAGTGCGGCTTTCCACTCTTTAGTAAGATTGAGAAGAAGCCTTTCTGTATTGCAGGTGATAAAAGGCTACCAACTTTAATGAAATGAAATGAAATGAAATGAAATGAATTGAAATGAAATGAAATGAAATGAAATGAAATGAAATGAAATGAAATGAAATGAAATGAAATGAAATGAAATGAAATGAAATGAAATGAAATGAAATGAAATGAAATGAAATGAAATGAAATGAAATGAAATGAAATGAAATGAAATGAAATGAAATGAAATGAAATGAAATGAAATGAAATGAAATGAAATGAAATGAAATGAAATGAAATGAAATGAAATGAAATGAAATGAAATGAAATGAAATGAAATGAAATGAAATGAAATGAAATGAAATGAAATGAAATGAAACGAAATGAAATGAAATGAAATGAAATGATGTATATATAGATACGAAAGTAGGAGATGAAAAATCTAACGCTGGGAAACTTTGTCGGCTAAAAGGGCATGTAACATATTACGCTACCGGAACACATGAAAAAATAACAGACGACAAAGTAATGTATCCTAACTAAAGAGAATCATGAACAAATAAAAGCATAAATGCGGGACTGACTTAGCATGAAATATGTACCTCTGTTACAAGTTTATCAATTATGACAAATCCAAGCCGCTACAACAGCGGAACAGCTGGAGTATCAGAAGGGCTCCTGGTGACAATCGTGGCAACTCTGCTCTGTAGTTTCTGCAAGTTTTTCAACTTGGTTACCCCGCAACATCCCTAGACAGAGCAACGATGGATATTCCTTTGTGTGTTCTCTTGCACATATTGTTTGGCATACTTTAAAAGTCCTAAGCTCTCGAGATCTTCTTTTGTACGCAATAAACATCGCTTACCCGTTTTAGATTATCATAAATCATGAGACCAAGATACTTAGCTTTTTAACAAGGTCAATCTCATTTCCATTTGCTTGAATAAGAGGCAGCAGTATCGTTGGTGTATCAACTTACCCTCGAGTGTGGGGGTGGGGGGGGTACCTTAACATGTTTGAAGATACAGGGACGTGCCATTATTTAGGGGTACCTTTTTTCTGAAAAGTGCGGAATTATCGGTATCACTTTCTGATATGTGCGGAAATATGAGTACCATTTGAAGAGACATGCAGAATTATGGGTACCATTTTTGGAAGTATTGCAAAATTATAAGGAGGGATATTTAGCATTAACAAGATGAATGACCAGTTAGAAATAAAACTATGAAATATGTGTAATATTGAAAAATTTGTTTAATGATTTTTATGTGCTTTAAAAATGTTATTTGCTTTGCGGAATTATGGGCATAGTTTTTATCATTTTTGCGGAATTATGGATCACATTTTTTCAGACATTTGCGGAATTATGGGTTCAAATTTTTAATCAAAATTGCACGTCCCCATCAAAAATTAGGCTTAGTTTATCCCCCCCCCCCCCCCGAGAACTTACCTCAACTTTAAAACCGTCCTATCATCATGGCCTTGGCCTATTCTTGACAACCTCCAAAGAAAACTTATTAAAATGTTGCCATTTCTCAAGGCAGGCAACTTCACATTAACGACATCATCAATCTCTTCTTTGTTATCTGAAGAAAATTTAATTGCTGTATCGTCGGCATACAAAGTCGTTTTTGTCTTTTTAGTGCAAATGCTAGGTCATTAATGTATCTAAAAATAGAAGCTATCCAAAGCCTTGAGATACCCCTATTTTTGATTTCATCTCGATCAGAGGTGAAACCGTTATCCTTGCACAACTGGCTGCTTTTATCTAAGTATGAGCTCAACGAATGGTGTTCAAGGCCGTCGATTCCGTTATTACACATCTTATTCAGAAAAATCTAATGGTCAACTGTATCAAAGTCTTATATAATAATAACAATGGAAATGTTTCATTTTGAATTCCAGTTGAAACTACTATTACAAAGTAATTTGTAATTGGCTAGCCTGCTTTTACAAAATAAGACTGTTACAGCTGAGTAATGAAGAAAGAAAAGAAAGTATAGGACATTGGATAAGGAGAAATATTTGCAAAGAGAACATATCAGCAAAATGCAGATTGTGTAGTGAGGATAATGAGACAATTGCACATGTTTTGTCAGAATGCAAACAACTTGCTCAAAATGGATACAAAAAAGATGGGGGAAGGCAAGATAGCTGCAGCAACACACTGGCACCTGTGCAAGAAGTACGGTTTTCAGTGTGGGGGACAAAGCTACCAGCATTTGGTTATTTAAGATGATAGTGTCCTTGAGAATGATGAAGTGAAAATTCTTTGGGACTTCAGCATCCAAACGGAACATAAAATTAAGCACAACAGGCCTGACATAACTGTCATTGAAAAAAAAAGAAAAGCTGTGCTATGTAATGGACGTTGCATGTCCATTTGATACGAGAATACAGACGAAAGGAAAAGGAAAAAGTTGATGCCTACACAGATCTCAATTACGAAATTCTAAAAGTTTGGAGAGGGGATGTGAAGAGAGTCGTCATATTGCCAGTGAAAATTGGTGCATTAGGCTCGGTGACAGGAAGACTCCAGAAGGAACTGGAAAAACTTGAATCCAGAAAGCATGATTACTGGGATCTGCAAGAATAGTCAGGAAAATGCTGGAAAAGATGAAAAAGAAACAAGGAAGAAACTCAGATGGAGTCATCACCATGTCAGGATCTGAGACAGAACTTGATACTGTATTAATCCAGTTTTCAATGCTGCGTACATCTGCAATATTAATTATAGTAATAATTGCTTTATTTTAGGTTGGTTTCTTGTCTAGCTAATTAATTTGTTAATAGATACCAACCAAAACGTAAATACACGTTGATGATAACTAAGGATTTCTATTGTTTACAAGGATAAATCTATCAACAAAAAGGATATCAATTACAATCATAAAAACCCCAAATTTCTAATAAATCGTTCGCACAATCTACAGTTGCAATCAAACTGATGGTTTTTAATGTCTTTTTTGAAGCTATTCAATTTTTGGGACCCTTTTAAGGAAGTTGGCATTGTATGCCATATCTTCGCTTCAAGAAAATTTGCATTTTCAATTCATTACCCTATCGTGTTTGGCTTTGGTGCCAAAATATTTCTGCCCCGATGAAGGGTGTCTGGAGTTCTCCACAAAGATTTTATTTATGAAACTTTGATTCCGATTCATTTGAGTTTTTAAAATTTCAGTAGCAAACAACTGCAAATTTTGGTGGTGAATAAACACAGTGTCTGCTATTGTCAATAATTCTTCCAAAATTGAACAGCTATCCATGCATGCGATTCTCAAAGCTCTCTCGTGAATTTGGTTTATTTTCTGATTAACCGACCTATCATGAAACATCCAAACAACAAAGGCGGAAATTACAGTTTGCTGAAACCGTAAGCTTCAAGCTTTGCAGTGATTAGTTCGTGATTCAGACAATCAAACGCCTTTGAAAGGTCCATTAGAATTGCACCTGCAAACCCTTTCATATCTAGAAAAGTTCTGCCTTTTTCAATCAATTTAAGGAGTGCATGTTGGGTGTTATAGCTTTTGCGATAGGCACAAAGATAAGGAGACCAAGTATTTTCCATAAAATGAGCAATTTGACCTGAAATGTTCTTTCGTAAGTTTTGGATACAGCCGTCAAGACTGTTCTATACCTGTTATCAGAAAAACAATTTTGATGAAGTGGCTTGCTATACCATCTGTACGAAAGCCATACGAATTTTTTATTTCCTCCAGAAATTTTTCAACAGAGATAGAATTGACGGTCTTAAACGTGAAATGTGTACCTTCTTGATTCATCAGAAAGTTAGAGGTTGGTTTGCTGCGTTATATCTTTATTTCGTTGCTGACAATTAGATTGCGACCAATCAACATCATCCTGTATAATCCTGTATAATCCTGTGTACGCCCGTGAAATGTTATTGAACTTGCAATGGTCAGTGTTGTCGTTTTAGTACTCTTCCTTTTGTTTTAGTATATTCTATTATCCTTTGCAACAGAAACTATTCAAAAGGCTGCGAATTGGCATTTTAAAGAACAGGTTAAACACATTTTGCTGCCTTCCTTGCGAACCTGGTGGTCAGCAAAACACAAAAATCTACGTTTTATCTAAAGCCAAGAAACATTTGTATGTTTCGAAGGGATATGAATATCTCATTTGAATATAGTTGAAGTTATCTTCTGTAATCTTCTGTAATTTTGATCATAAGTTTTTTTAATTTTTGAAATGAAGAGATCGGCGATAGATCTATTTGGTGAGATATGAGCAAACACATTTGATTTTGCAATCTTTCACAACAATTCGTTATTAGCATTAAAAAAGTTTAGGAAAATTTACGAGTGATAAATTTTCGGGACATTCTCAGTTTTAAGAGAAAGTTTTCGGACTTCTCTGGGTGAAAATAGAACCAACCAAACCATTTAGCACTTGAAATAGACATTTAAGTCGTAAAACGTTGTTGCATCTTGATTCTCAACACTTTACTCTAAATCACTAAAAGCTTTGTTTGTGAATTTTTGTTCGACTTCTTTATTATTCTTTCCATATTGAGATGGCTGAATGGTAGTTTTCATGTCAGAAAACGAGGCCTCCATTGACCTGTTATCTGCAGGAGACTTGTAGTGACCCGGCCTAGGCCTATTTTCCATCCTACGCCATACACTCGTTTCTGCCTATTCATCACATTCCACTTAACACATAAGACATTTCCCAACAGGCAATTACGGCATCATCATCATTAATCACCATGACGATCATCAGCATCAAAACACTGCTGTTCCCACATGACATTTCCTCTCCTTTGATCATCTGTCGTCACCTTGCCTCTCCCAACCTATGCATTGTTTTCTTAGCGTCATTCAATTATATTTACAACAATCAGTTTAGTATATATGTATGTAGATAGATTCATTTAATTTAGTTACGATAACCCCAGTTAAAGTCAACACGCGTCTTACTGAAGCTCCTCTGACTCCGTGTTCTCTGCACGTTAAATAAGACTACATCGAAGTTCTACTCATCAACGATGGGTCGTCACAGAAACACAACTATGATAGGTAACGCCGCTCAACAAAAACTCGCGTTCCTATAGACTTGGCAATGCATCTGATTCTCCGCCATGCATTGCCAGCAAAACTATTTATTTCTTTGTGCATTTTAGCGTAAATAAGGGGATTTGTGCAGCTATTAATGTTTGTGAGCACAAAAAGAAGATAGTTCAATATCCAGATCAGATCAAAATTTGCCTCTTTTCTTAGATACGTCAAAACAAAGTGGATTGTAATGTAAAACACAGAGTAGGGCAAAGTGAGAACAGCGAACAAGCTGACAAGGGTAACAAATAACTTGACTACCCTTCTATTCTCCATAGCTCTTTTTCTTGTCGTGTCATTGGTTTCTTTACCAAAATGGTTTCTTTGAAGCTCTTGCGAACAGAGGCAATAAATGATTGAAACCGCGAACAAGGGCATAATCCAACCGACAAACAACCATAAACAAACGTAAACACTTTTCGTTTTGGGATCCATAAAGTTGAAGTCTTCAATGCACAAATGTTCGTTGTGGATTTTTTGGCTCAAGGTATATGGCAATGAAAGCAGCACAGCAAAAATCCACGAGAAAACCACAGCTGCGCATTTTAGTTTTTGAGATATTCGTTGTGCCAGTGGCTTTTTAATTACTCTAAAA
Organism: Rhopilema esculentum; assembly: GCF_057945365.1. Taxonomy (NCBI): domain Eukaryota; kingdom Metazoa; phylum Cnidaria; class Scyphozoa; order Rhizostomeae; family Rhizostomatidae; genus Rhopilema; species Rhopilema esculentum. The sequence continues at coordinate 15,817,149 of NC_142824.1, forward strand.
AGAAAGATGTTAGATCGGCTCAATTCACCAATAGCTAGTTTATTTGTTAAGGATTATTTTACTGAAAATAACATTTGGTGATCACCCAAGCTAAACTAAACTAAACTAAACTAAACTAAACTAAACTAAACTAAACTAAACTAAACTAAACTAAACTAAACTAAACTAAACTAAACTAAACTAAACTAAACTAAACTAAACTAAACTAAACTAAACTAAACTAAACTAAACTAAACTAAACTAAACTAAACTAAACTAAACTAAACTAAACTAAACTAAACTAAACTAAACTAAACTAAACTAAACTAAACTAAACTAAACTAAACTAAACTAAACTAAACTAAACTAAACTAAACTAAACTAAACTAAACTAAACTAACTTAATCACTAAACTTTTCACGAAGCTTTTTGTGATTAATTAATTTGTAATTAGGCTATTCTATTTTGCTAGTTTATGTTTTGCACAGATTCAGCAAAAAATTTTGGCTCACCTGTAACGATCAATCGCAATCAGAACCAAAGACCAGGACGACACAATGAGAGTGACTGGTGAGATGGACGGCATTATCTTGCACATTGCTGCACCGAGCTGCCATTTCAGATTTGACACCAAGTCGTGGATTACGAGCACTGGCGCAAAAACAGACGCCAGCAAATCGGCAAATGCAAGCGAGAGAATGAACGTATCTCCTCCAGTCAGCTCCCGTTTCTTTCCTTAAAGAGAATCGATTCTTGATATTGCTATAAAATCTTTTAGCGTGTTGTACATCGTTAAATGAGATCCGCAGCAATTAAGCGTAACTTCGAATATGAAATGTAATTAGATTTACCAAAGCCATTTAATAAACTAAAAAATTGTGTCCCCAAAAAGAACAGCAACCTCGGTCTTGCAGATCTAAAAGTACAACTAAAACTAGCGATTCTGCTATCGGACAGCATTTACTGGAAAACTCAGATTGTGCATAAACTATAATGGCGACATGTTTTGTACTATTGGTGAAACCCGATCGTCGTTCCATCTAGCAGTTTTGGAATCTATCTACATAAGCACGAAAAAATCGCTATTGTGTAGACAAAAGGAGTTCGTTTTCACCTTAGGACTCCTTTGGTAACATTTTCTATAGGTAAGCGGCACCGATTGGGCAAACTCAACAGCCATGTGCTCACGTTTCTGATTGGTCTATTTCGATCCACAACTGGGTATATATATTTCCTAACGTAGAGTTTTCCATCTATGTTCTGACGTTTTAAACTTTCAAGAATGTCCGACGAAAAGCTTTAGTTTACTCAAATGTTTGCTTTTTTCAAAGCCATTTTAAAGTCAAAAATATCTAATTAGCTTTCAGGTCACTTCATACTTTAAATTATATCAAAATTTGGCGGTAAATCTGAATTATTGTATTGATATGGTCTTCGAATAATGCTAAAAATTTGACTGAAGATGGAAGCACGAGGCATCTCACGCACCTATGATGTAAAGAACAAGAGCATTTCCAAGGAATCCAAGAGCAAAAATCAGGCAATAAACAGCAATCAAAGAGACTCTTGCTTCTGTTGACAAGAAAGGGGAAAATCCCAGTTGCCTTGAAGCGCATGTCTTGTTGAAAGTTGACTCGTTGAAGCCAGACTGGCCGTTTTGATCACAAGCACTGTTTGAGGTAGTAGACATCCTTGGAACAGAAGCTTATTCTGAAAGCTGTTGAAGAAAAATGATTTCTTAGAGCTTCATTCTTTTCAGGCAAGCTTCTATTTAAAATATAAAAAAGTAACATTGTTGATACTGGAAATACAGTTAAAACATTGTAACTATAGCAACTTAAGGTGTAATTTAGATGCATGTATATATTTCTGTAGCTACTTGTGTACATGTCTCTTTTGACTACATAGACAATAGTGGAAATTTGTCATGATCAATTCCATTAAACTACAATTATAAATCTATCTAATACCTAAATAATTTGCAAATGGCTAGCCTTGGTTACAGAATAAGACCATAACAATCGTATAATAAACAGGCAGGTTGATATTCAAAAAAATGATATGTTTTATACATCAAAATGGTTGTAGTTCTGGGTTTGTCCATGTTCTTCCACAAAAGTAAAGTAAGTGATACGAATAGCTCGGTTGAAAGATTTGGAGATAAGATTACTTTTCTGTTTGATCGATAGAAAGAGAATCACATATTTTGCTGAAAGAGTTGTTGAAATTGTAGAATGTGCCAAGAGAACCTATAAAAAGATTGACAAATGTGGCTGTTGTAAATCAGAAACTAGAGGCACATTCTAAAGTTGTGATTTATGCACATATTAATTCAACATTGCATAGATTAGAATAATTAGCTAATTAGAGAACGGTGCTGTAAGAATGCACGCTTTGATCTATGTTCTGTTACGTTCCTACGAAACATACCTTCTCTGGTGTGCTACCTGCGATACAGAACATAATAAATGGCGACAAGGATTTAAACATATATTTTTCAACATAAAAATGGCTACAGCTCGTATTGATCTTGCTCCATTATTGCCCTTCGACCCGTTTACTGATCCCAGCTCTGTTGGTCAGCGATGGACATCATGGCTCCGACGCTTCGAGACTATCTCCAAGCCATTCTTGATATTACCGATGCAAAACGTAAGCATGTTTTGCTTTTGTATTAAGTTTGGCAACAAACTCAAGAAATTTTCGACACTATTCCAGAGGATGGTGCTGCTGATGATTATCAAACTGCCGTCGGAAAGTTGGACACGTATTTTCTTCCGAAGAAAAACGTGGATTATGAAATATTTAAGTTTCGTCAATATGCAACTCATTTATGTAAACGTGCCGAATTATCAAATGTCTAATAATAAACGAAATCAAGGCTGCAATAATCCAAAGTTGCACATCTAAACGACTAAGGAATACGCCCTCCGCAAAGGCGCTTTAAAATTAGCCAATTTACTTTCCAAAGCAAGAGCATTTGAAGAGAATGAGCATCAAGCACAAGGAATAGAAGAGTCATCACATGTTTATCATGTTTCCTTTTGGATTTGGTGTCGATATTGTCGATATATAGCTAGTGCAGTAGCCAAGGCATCTGAAACGACGATCTTGCGCAAATTGTCATGAAAGAATGAAAATCTGCACAACTACAAAGTTTGTTATGCTGAATAAGATGGGGTCGGGACCCAATCTGAAAAATGTCCCTAAATCCTACTTTTAGAATGCTTAATTGTTCTCAGACTCTTAAATTGATTATCTTTATAACTTTGTTGAAAATGACGTCAATGACAAGAAAATTGGCATAAATACTAATCATAACACGTAAATGTGATTTAGATTAACACCCATCGTTAGAATGCCTCAAATGCTATTTTCAGGTCATGTACTCGTTCCCAGACCTCTAACACGCTTATCTCTAGAACTCCGCTAAAAATAAAATCAATAGCAAGTAACTTGATTTAGATAGTAGTTAGAGCACACTAGAAGTATTTAGTTCGACGCGCATCTTCAAAATGCCCCCAAGTGCTATTTTTAGAACGTATAACTGTGCCGATTACCTATGTAGCTTTGTTGAAATGAAGAAAAAGATATGAAAATTAGTACAAATGTTAATCATAACACGGTAATACGATTTAGATTCAGAATCGTCATCAAAATGCCACCAAATACTTCGCTAAAAATGAAATCAATTCAAAGCAACTTGATTTAGATACTAATGATAACAATGCCAAACAGACTTTTATTCACACCCGTCATGGCAGTGGTCCTGAAATGTCAAAACTGGGGAAGGATTTAACTTAACTGTTCACTTAGACCCCGTTTACACTGTCCCGGGACAATTTTGTACCGTTACGGTTCGCAAGTGTTTACACTGTCGCGGTTCCAAATTGTTCCGTTTAGCCGTTCCGTTTACACTGTACCGGTACGACCTTAATTGAATGGTAGAACAATGTTTAGAAGAAGCTGTATTTAGTCAACCGAGGCTTTTATTTTGCTGCCGAAGTCAACAATCTAAATTTTATTGAGAGCTAAAATGGAGCGAAAGGCCGATAAAAACTTTACTTGGACCGACGACAAGGTGGCTTTAATTTTCAGTGTTATTTTAGACTACAAAACTGCAAAGTCCAATGAAGGCTTGGACTGGGAAACAAAACAAGCTTTTTCTGTCGTCGTCTTGTCTTCAGAATGTCCTTTTCTTCAGAATTTGACAACGTAGATACGCCACAATCAAAGCCTCGATAACCTGAAACAGCCATACAAAAGACCTCTTTGTGAATCCGTGACAATATCGTCTCGGATAGGTGTTTACACTGTCCCGTTCAAAAACGGAACCGTGACGGTACGAAATTCGTTCGCTTTCAAAGCAGGGTCAAAAACTGTTCCAGATAGCAGAGCAAAATCGTCTCGGTTCCACAGTGCTAGTGTAAACGGAAGGGCGAACCGCGACAGTTTTGTCACGGTTCCAAACTTGCACGGGACAGTGTAAACGGGGTCTTACCCTGCTTTGTTTACTGCCAGCAATGTGGTAACGAACCACTGTATCAACGCATGCAGGGTCGTATTAACCATTAAGCAGACTAAGCATGTGCTTAGGGCACCACAATCTAAGGGGGCATCACATTGTTGAGAAATGGACGACAAGAAAAGAAAAAATACGTGAACAATGTAAAATTGGCAAAGCTGATGTAAATTGATAAAAATATTATGTTTCTTGGTCAGGTAATGTTCCCTAGTAAGTGTAAAAGAAATCGACAAAACTATTACAGATTGATGTAAATTTTCTGCTTCTTGATCAGGTTTCCAAAATAAGGACTGCTACCGCATTGCACTGTGGCATCTGTGGGTCAATATTTCAGATTCACAATTTTCTTGTGAACTCTGTGTCTAATATGTAATATGTACATATTTTTACTTTTTTTATTTAGAGAAACTGCATGTATTTACTCAGTGACGGGTCTAGGGGGTGTTATAGGAGTTCCAGCACACCTGATCTGAGCTTTAGTCTTTTGTTGAGTAACCAATTAGTGAATGGTTTGGTCAGCAAGATCTACCTGAGCTTTCCCAGCTCATGCTGCTCACGTTTGGTGCTCTGTTATTGACTCCTTTGGTAATTGAAGAGTGAGCTCCTACACCTCTAAGGTTTTTGATTTTGTCTGGCAGAAAACATCGTCATCCTAAACACCATATGTATGGTTTGCAATTAGGTGGATTGGCAGCATTATCATTGATAGGTCTAATGCCATGATTGCTTGGTGTATTGCTCTCATACCTGGGTTGGCCTTTCTAAATCTTTTTTATGTCTTCTCTACAAAATCTAAATGCTTGCAGTAAAATACTATTCATCTCATCAACAACTGCAATTTTTAAAATCTCTTCAACTTCATTCTCTTCGGCGTTGTATTGCTAGCCAATCCCTTTTTGACAGTTATTCCCATACACATTGCTACCAGGAGATCTGCTCTTTAATTCCTGATTGCTCAAGATATCTTATTCGTCTTTCCTTCCTAGAGCTTGTAAACTTTGAAACGCTTTAGAACGCCCTTCTTGCACCCCAGATTCTTATAGCCTGTCTTCTTTTGAAATCAATACAAAAAGCCTGATATCATCTCCCCCTTTTCTTAGCCTTGGGTCATTGGTAAAAGGAGGGGGCACCAAGATTGGTGAGTGCTTGGGGCACCAATGAACCTCGATCTGCTCCTGAATGTGAAGTTATTGTCGGCTAGCACTAATGACCTTTGTGAAGAATTAACTCTTACAAGAGAAATTCTTCAAAAGACTTTGAAAGATGAGCAAATAGTATTTTGTGATTGTTAGTGTTAAATCGTAAGAGGGAAAGGCTGCAAGTACATTTAGATGTTCTTGAAAGTGAAATTTTATGCCATGAGAGTTAAAAACCGGAATTGAAAACATCAAAGTGTTTTGGACGAGATGCTTCTCTCATCAGAACAAATCGTATGTGAAAACATATTTGGAAGAAGAATGGGAGAGGACAGTTGGTTAGGTAAAGGTCCTGCTAGTCCTGCTGAGACCAAGAATTTCACAGATAACATTTTTTGTTTACTATAAAAATACTCCAGTACTAATCGAGTCGAGGAGAGAGCCCCCCCCCCCCACCCCATTTGAATAATTTCAAGTGAATTTGGTTGGATTTGAATAATGGGGCAATTCCAGCTAAATCCAGCAAGCAACCACCAGGTCACAATACAAATCCTTATACAAGGAGTCTGAAGGATACGACCCGACAGGCACTAGCCGGAGCCGGCCAAAACTGCCCAATTTCAATAAATACACGTGTTGCTCTACAGAAAAAAAATAGGACTTTTGCAAGTAACAAAAATGTTCAATAAGTAAATTTCCAGTTGCTTTTTGAATGATATTTTCGATGACACATTCCGGAGTTCCATGGGCAATAAATTCCAAAGCTTAGAACCAAGATATTGAATTGATGTTAGACCATAATGAAGGCTACTTTTCAAAATAAAAATAGATGACCTTGACTAGCCTGTCTTGTGGAATATTGATGAACAGATTAACTGAGTAAGAAAAAATTATGAAAGCAACTAGGTAAAATTTTGTTACCAACAAAGGTCAAAAGTCTGAGCTCAAAAATCTCAGAAAGTTTGAGAAGAAAGTCTCAAATACCTCTTCTTTTGAGATACTTCTTCTTTACAAAAAGAAAGTCGCAATTTCTATTGGACAAGGAGTCTCCAGTTCCGCTGGCTGATATAGGGATCCCACGCTAATCTTGAGGTCCTGATTTTTCTGTAACAGTTAGTAGGCCAGTTTAAGAATTTTAACAATACACTATGCATTTGAAATTTCTCTCTGCTTCGGGTGATGGCAATGTTACGTTAATACCGAATTCGCAGGTATAAAAGATAAACCACCTCAGGAGTACTTATACCGCTAATTTACTTTCGACTGGTGTTGTGATTCATTGCTATGTTATAAAATTGTAGTTATTTTCAGCAATAAAGCGTGGCATGAATCAAGTGTACTTCACTATATCAGACAAACTCTTATCAAACCAATCATCAACTTTCTATTTTATAATGTCACCCCATTATTTATGAATTATGAATATTCTCACCCCCACTTTACACAAAAGAACCAATTCCACCACTTCGTCAGTCGAACACATCTTCAGAGATAACGTGAACTCAATTTGTCTAACAAACGATGGCATAGAGGATACGGAACACTTTTTGTTGCTTTGCCCTTCATTTGAAACCCATATATGCAATCTTCTTGCTGTAGTATAAGAATTATTACGACCATTTCCTCAAATAAACAGTAACTCAAATATACTAATAGTACACCTTCTATTGTATGGTGATAAAGACCTTCATGTGATTAACAAAAATATTCTTGATGAATTGACCCAAGCCTATTTCAAAATTATGAGTCACTGAGTCATTTTACCTTTTTGTCTTGTTTATTGCTTTTTAGTTATGTAAAAAAATATTAATACGCAAACTAAATTTAAAGGTGTTTAGTTTTGTTAAATGTGACTAAGACAATATATAGCTAATTTCATTTAAGCTGTTCTTTATGCAATGGTCCCGGGGTCGTCATTATCGCTTGCTTTCCGGGGTATTCGTTCTTGTAATGTAGTACAGTAGTTACAGTAATTTTTATCGGTGTCTCGTCAGTGTAAGTTTTTATTGAGTATATATATATATATATATATAAACTAGTTTTTATTAATACAACATGAGTATTTTTGGATACGTTTCTTTATCAGCAAATCTATTGATAAAGATCCATGCAGCTGCAAAATAATCGTGCTGCAAAAAGAGTGTCCCGTACAGACTACTCTATTTTGTTTATTAAATATATTTTAGAACTGTATTTAGATTTGCCAGATTTATAAGAATAAATCTGAAATAGTCTTATAAGACTTTTTCAACCGCCATGAACATATAAAGAAAACACCCCTGGCCATTCATAGGACACCCCTGGCCATTGATAAGACATCCCTGTTCCCTTTTTATTGTCAAATTTTGTTAACAACAGCTTGACAATTTATTAAATCCGTAGGGGCTCTGTGCAAAATAAAATAAATTTCTGAAAAAAGTAAGCAGCCTCTTGAGCTACACTTAAAACATGACAAACTTTTCAGCAAAAGAAACAAACTGATTTTTTAAAGGTTTATTTCTCAAAAAGTCATTAATACTTCATAATGTCATTTTGACAGTTGCTTTATACTAATGTATGAGAAACTCGACTGGAAAATATAATTTTTGGTTATGGGCATTAGCTATTGAATTAGGGCGTGGTTCAGTTCATGCAGCAGCGCCAAAATTTTTGGCTAGCTTCACCACTGGGAGACGATGAGTTTATTCACTTTGGCTGAAACGTGAGTTTATTCACGATGAGGCTATTCAACTACCAAATATATGAAATTCTATTTAACTTTTACATAATCGATTGGGAAATGATATCGTAGTTATAGTATCAAGAACCTTGCTTAACTCCAAATTCAAATGGACGTTATGATTCTTGCTCATTTTATTCTCACTTTTCAACTTTAACCAAATTCCTAACAGTTGTCATTATTGAAGTTCCTTCCCGCTTTTTAGCATCTAAAAGATCTGCAGTGCTCTAGCGATGACATTGAAGAGACTTCCATAACCAATAAGGGCCAGACCATGGGAAATAACGATGATCAGCTTGATGCAGACGATGATGAGTGGAACTACATTCTCTCTGGGAGTTCCAGCAAAGGAGACAGTGATGACGATGAATGGATTTATGTCATTTTCTATCCAACAAGATTTGAAACTTGAATGATTGTTTCGCTAGCTGAAAGTTTTTAGGCATACTTTCCCGTGATATTCAATTACCTTTGAAAGAAAATGACGTCATTAAATAATGATGACGTCCTTAAAAGCGTTTAGAAGTAAAGAAAATAGTAATTCTATACATCTTTCAAAAGCACTTAATATTCACTATTCGAATATGGAAGTTATTTGACAATTATAGTTGTGATAAAACAATTAAAAAGGCTCCAAGTGAATTTTCTGCAAGGTTATGATGTCTTCAAAGATTTGACTTTTGCTTAAAATATTTTTCATTCCATCTCAGATTTGAGATCCTTGGCTGATTTTTAATGAATTTTTATATTTTATGATGACGTCATCAAAACAGGTAACTTCCAGTGACAATTTTTGACCAAACTTGGATTTGAAATCTCCATGGTCGTCTAAGTTAGAATGTGAAACTAAGTTTTAGGTTAGGCAGTTTGCTAGTTTTTTCTACAAAATTTCCTGTCTAAGCAATGTAGATCGTAATTAAAAGTCAAATGGTAGTATCTTGCTAAGGTAAAGCCGAAGGCCCAAACATATCATAGAATCATAGAAATATAGAAATATAGAAAGATATTCGCCACAGAGCGTCAAAATTGGGCCCAAGGTTTTGATAAATATTATTGTATAAATGTATTTATATTATACTTTCTTTACTTTGTACTCTTTCATCAAACTAATAATGATATAAAAAGCAATAGCCATACAAAACAATTGATTTGACCGACTTCGGTCGCTAACCTCTTGACGACGGTATATCGACGACACTTTTATTACACTTCCAGCTCTTAGATTTACAATTAAAATGAGCAAAATATCTCCTTGTGTTTCCTTGATGTTTCTGTGCACAGAGAAGGAACTGTATTTCTTTCTAACCAGTGTTTAGAGGAAGCTAACGTTTCCCGGACAATATATTTGTTGGAATTCCTTTGGTCTAAAAGAAGGTTTATTCAAACCCTACCACACAGGGTTCAGCTCCAAAACTATATTGGGTTCTGAGCTTGACAAAATTGAATAAATTCTTTTGGAAAGTAAAATGTGATTCGGCAATTGATCAAAATTTGCTCACCAATCTAGAGTGTGCCGAAGCATATAATGACGAGAGAGAATTTCAAAATCGTTTGGCATGTAAGTTCTTTGGCACCTATTTACATGAAAACAAAAGACCCTGACTTGTGCAGAGTGGATGAGTTTGTTTTCTCTCTTGGACACTTCAACTAGGTGAGGTGTTAGTGGTTGCTGATTGGTACAAAACAAAAGAACAAGTCAAACGCGTCTTTCTTCCTCTCACGTTGTTTTCGATCCACAACTGAATTTAAATTTTCTTCTTAATTTCGGTCATTACCCGACGTTTATACATTGAAGAGCGTCGGACGAAAGATGTTCAGTTTGCTATGTTTTTGCTATTTCGAGCTTTCTTCATATTTCACATCCTTAACTCATTGAATAGAGACTACCTCTAGTCCTTACTAATAGAGGATAGATAAAATAACTTCTTTTTAATTCTTACTGTTGTTATTACAACAAAAAATTTACAGTTTTTTAAGAGAATGGCCTGTCTTGCTTTTGATCAAGTTTTTTCCAAATTAAAAATTCAAATTAACACCTTTTTGGATATTTTTATAATCATAATTGCTTTGCTAGCCATGATTTTAATTCATTGAGTATATGTTTGTCTCTCAGGTGAAGTAATTTTTGCAATGGTTGGTCGAAAATCAGTATTTTACCACAAGCTGCCTTGAAATTTAAATTACAAGCAGTGATTATGAAAAAAGGATTTTTAATTAAAAGGATTTGACAAAATCAGGAGATCAATTGTTTGCGACATGATTGATTTCCAACTGTTTGCTCTAACATCAGCAGAAAGCTGTAATATAATGTTATAAGACTATACAAGCGTAAGCTAACAGAAACATTTTCTTCATCACTCCAATTCTTGGGAAACAAGATATGCTTCAAAACATTTTCTATCTGTTTTATTTTGAACACATGTTTTATTTTTCATGCAAATGATTTATCTCTTAATGAATTCAAGCAACTTATTTTTTGGGGGATTCTGCCATACTCTTGATTAAAAAACGCCCTAAAGTGATTAGCAGGAAAATCAAAATATTTCTGAGATACACTTAATGATGCAGTTTTGAAAATGTATAAATGTATTTTGTTCTTATTTTTGACAAGATAGATTCAGATTACGTGTGTTTTTATTGTAAATCATTGAATTGTTTTTTATATTCTACTGCAAAATACCAAATAAAATAGTAAATCTACCTGTTTTCGAGGCTGCGATCTCTCTTTTTCTGGCTTTTGCAATAATTGCCAATCTCACGCTGATTTCGAAGGGACCTGAGCCAAATATCAAGCAACTTCAAGTGTCTTTCATTCCAATAAAGGCTTAAGGTGCCTTTATAAATGATAGGCGAATACAGGTGAGCTAATATTTAACTTGCTAAATGAAACATGTGAGGGTTTCATCTGTGCCGATAGTACAATTCATGTCGCTTTTATGAAACGATTTAATCAAAATCATTTACAAATTATTTAAAGGATCCCCTATTTTCGTGACTCGTTTTATACGTGGTATAAGTAATTTGTTTTTGTGACTAAAATAGCAATTTCTAAACATTCATTATCAATACTTGGCGGACGTGGCAAAGCTTTCTACAGTTACCGCATTCCAATTACCAAATTTTAACCTACTGCCCTTGTGTGAATAAAACAAATGTTGTAAGGGTCAAACGAACGCATCATAAAACACCGTAGAACATTGTAAAACATGGTTACCAAATGAATAAAACATGTTTCACCAAACAATGTTTTCTCGAAAACTTGAGGCTAGAAAATTTGTTCTTTAATTATTAGGGTATAAGGCAGTGCAGTTGCTAGGTGGTGTACTCTAGGGAGTTACTCAGGTCTCACCTCCCAATAAAGAGAGTGAGACATTCTTCATTTACATACAAGTTTGAAAATTCACCGAAAAAGCACCCCGAAATCGCAAAAATTTCGTCCTTTTAAAGACTCAACATTGTTCAATTACATTAACAGTATCTCAGTCTAACTTGTTCTTAATTTTTCATTAACTTTTGACATTAGATTTCGACAAAATGCGAAGCTGATCCTGGTCAGTATAGAGAAGTCCCGACCAGGGAGTGACGGGTGTGACAGCCCCCCCCCCCCCCCAACTTTGTGGTTGAGCAATTTTTTGTAGAAACTTATGCAGCGCCAGACAGAATCCAAATCAGGAAGACTAAGGAGCAAAGTAACCAAAGATTTGGCAACCGTTTCTTTTTCACGAGGCAACAACTGTTTGCTTCTGAAGCCCATTAGGAAGATTAAAAAGATATGCTACAAGCAAGACAGGCGAAGAAAAATTCAGAAAGCTGACAGTTCTTGCTCGCTTTTTGCTGCAGAAAGAGATATGACTGACATATTAAGCTTGAAATTTTGAGGAAGAGAATTAATTTATTAGGACATAATAATAATTAAAATACTTCATGCAAATTTTGAGAAGCGGATAAAATCTTTTCAGGTAATAAAGGCGTTTTCACAAAAAATCAGGTAACACCCCCCATACTCAAAGGTTTCGGGTCGTACCTGCCTGTTAGCCCCCCTTGGCGCCGCTGTTGGTTGGATTTTTCGTTTTCTGGATTGGATTACTTCTAATGAGCGCTGCTTTATATCATTGCACACTTTGTATTGCTATGCAGGTGTTGACGCTGCGAAGGAAAGTGGCAAGGAGGCAGTGGCAATATGAAAACAGGAACAAGGATTTGAAAATGTTTTCGTGCAAAGTCTAGAGGTGGCGAGAAATTGGAATGGTCAACCAGCCAGTTTCCAAAACTTTGTAGTCATGGTAAGGCCTAACCATATTTTTATATCCAGCATTGTCTCTATCTATGCTAGGCCTTATGAATTTAATCCAGTTTAAAATTGTCAAAGAATATTCCTAAGATGAATAATTGAAGACCATCTTACACAATGCATCTTTTTCATGCCTCAGACTCAGCTAACTGTCAAGCTACTGCGGTTTTCGGAACTTGCATGTAGTGTGAATTTTAAAATGAAAACTGAAACGGAAAACTGAAACTGTACTGCACAGGAGTGTCTTGATCGCATTGGTATCTTGATCATATTTTTGGCGAATGAAAACTTATTGTAACTAACAAAAATACATCACCCAGTATGAACACTACATGATGAAAAATAGTATAGTTTACAAAGAGGGAACCACCAAATGTACAATGAGGAACATCTTTCAGTTTCAAATTGTAATATTTTGTATAAAATTATTAAGACAATATTTAAAGAGTTTTTCTAGAGTTTCATAATAAAATGTCCTTATGTATTTAAATTGATGGCATTCGTGGCACACAACTATAGTCAACTATGCTCACTATATCTCTAAAACAGTCAATACTTTGACTTGCTGTTACACTTGTTTATAAGAGGTTTCCATTCCTCTATTGTACATGGGAAGAATACATGTTTACAGTAGTTTCCTGATCGGTGTAAAGTGTGGAAAGCCAGCTGGTGCCAGAATTTTTTGTGTCTTTGCTGAAGTTGTAGGCAGTCTGCAGGAAAGGGTATTAGATTGTCATGAATCTTGTATAGCATGCAGAGTCTTGCATCTCTATGTCTTTATCAGGCCTCTCTAGGAATAAAAAGCACACAGGCTAACAAAGACCCCTGCTGGTTTGGCTGCGTGGGCTATTTAGCCCTGGCAGAATTTGTTGTTTATCTATCTTTATTTGAGTATATACAAGCCAAAAAATAAATTATCTTGTCTACTTGTAAGTTACATGATTAATGTTAAGAAGACAATTTGTGTGTATTGCTACTCTAAAAAATGACAGAAGAGATCATTAGTTTTGTTTGCAACATGGCAACGTTTTTGTAGAAACGCAAATTTATTGAACCAAACTCATCTTTATCCGAAAAGATAAAGAGCAGTACAATGAGCAGTACAGTGTAATGGAAGATTAAGTTGATTGGCATTAAAATTTCAAGAAAGAATAACTGAAATACACTTCTTTTCTATCAGAAATGAAGGTCAACTTTTAGTACTCCATTTCCTTAAGGGTATAGCAAATTCCAATATACAGCATGGAAGAGCAAAAAAATAACATGATAAAGATTGGCGGATAACATACACATAAACTCAAAGCATAAGGGGAAGCAGAAATGTGGATCTAAAAAAACAAGAGGGTTCAGAAAGGGTGAATGATTGGTTCTTTTTTGACAAATTGCAACCGTTTATCTCTCACCCAGTTGAAGAGTCAAAGCAAAAACGAATCATTTCTGAAAGTTTTATAATTTTTTCCGATTGCCCAGTTTTTGTTTCTTGTAGTGTGTTTCTTATTAAAAATGAGTGTATTCATAACAAAAATTTTTACTTTACAGTGTCATGTAACAATTCTCATTCTTGCTTTTCTACGCTATCTGTTGTTCCTTCCCTGCACACTCATTTCCTATTCCATTGCTAGTTTTCACAGGTAATACCATGATTTGTCAAACGAAATGGAAATTTCCATTTTATAACGATATTTATAAAAACCTCTTTTGAGTTGATCAATGTTATTTTTAGTACAGGGGTCCTATACTGTGGACGCATACTCAACAGTTGGTCTGACTAATGTTTGGTAGGCTTGTGGTTTCAACTGTTTGTTAATTACTTGCAAGTTTAGTCTCAAGAATCCTAAAGTTCTGTTAGCTTTGCTGGTAATTGTGCTAATCCCATGTGAGTTTTATGTTAAAAGTCATCCCTAAATACTTTGCACTGGTGACATGTTCCAGTCTGTGTCCATGCAGAGTGTATTCAAACCTAATGGGACTTTTACTGTGACTTATTGATAGTACATTGCATTTATCTGGATGAAACTCCATAATCCACCTTTGCTCCCAACTTGCAAGTGTTTGAAGGTCATCTTGTAACTGTTTGAATTTGACTGGCATCTGAATTTGATTTCACTGTGAGGTATGATATTCAGAATTAACTCTTATGAAATATTTCATATGGTTTGAAACCAATACACTTGGTTTGAAACCAATTAGAAATACATTGGAAGTGGAGACAAAGACGCAAAAAAATTCACCTATCACCGAATTTAGGCAAGACTCGCGGCAAAAACATAAACCTTGACAGGTATGGACTTATGCACTGAAGTTGCATTAGTTTTGAAACAATAGTTGAAATGCTCAGATGATGCATTTTTTCTCAAGAGTCATTTTCACACCAAAGCAAACTCACAAGAAAAAGGGCTAAAGTTTGCCTCCTAGTTGTGGGGGTACTTAATTAATTACAATTTGATAGGAGAAGGAAGAAGGCATGCCATATTCTGCACACCTAGAATGCTGTGGGCATGAATAAAGGCATTTTGTATGTAATATGTATGTTTGCTGTATTGTTATTCAAAAGCCTGCTGCTGCTCGAAAAAGCATGACATTTTACAAATTGACACAAGGTCAGATCAGAGCACAGCATGATGGTTTTCATTGCTTGAGGATTCAAGAGATGTCATTTGATGTCAGATCTCATTAGGATTATGCATCAGGAAAACTATATTTATGAGCCTTAAGAAACTGTATGAAACATCAATTTATAGTCCAAAGTGCCCTCCTAGCACTTAATGTTTATCTTCAAATATTTTATTTTGCAGAAGACAGAGGATTGAACAAAGGCAAAAGTGATTGTTTATCTTAAAACAAGCACCATGAATAAGGGGCTTGCCTTATCAAAAGAACTGCAACAAGCACGTTGGGATGAAAGATGGGGAGACATGAAGGATATCTTCAATGCTTGGGCCTCTAAATTTCCTGTGGTGACAGGTGACCTTTTGTTATGACATCCCTACCTTGATTTGTTCTCTGCTGTTGATTTAGTCTCTAGTATGACAATTCATCTGATTCCCACTCAAATGCAATAACGTAAAATTTGTTTATCTTATTTTTTTTAAATTGTGTGTTCCATACTGCAGATGATGTCACCATTCTTAAACATTTTGTAAATGGGGAGTCAACAGTTGAGTTATATATTACTGAAAATAAAGACAAAAGTAGAGTGGTAACAGACTTTCTAAAAGAAAAGCCATTGAATGAGGCTGTTGATGAACTCAGAAAAAGTTTACACCTCTATAAAGAGACATACAAACAATTGCAGGTGTGTAGTTTTATATTCTGTAGCTTATCCATTGAAAATCAGAGACCATAAACCAAATTTCTAGTTTGAGTGGGTAAAGTAGAGTTCAAACACTCTTTGTATCATGTAGCAAACCCTCAGTTTGCATGTAGTGATTTTATTATAGTAAAATAGGCCTGGCAAACAATTTTTAGCTTGGCAAAAAATTTTCAGCAGAACTTGATAAAAACCAGCTGTTTTTTGAAATTATTTCTTGATTTTTTTACAACAGATCAAAAGTTTCTACAAATAAAAAGTTTTACATGTTTTTTTGAAAGCTTTAAAAAAACTTTTGCTCCTTTGTCAAATATCACAAAAAATTCAAAACTTGGAATCAACCTTCAGTTTCCTTGTCCAGGACCTTATTAACTGATAAAGCTACAGACCTAAAGTAGGCAATTTATGTGTTTTAAAAGTGCTGTTTTAGTTGCCTTATATCAGGCTATGATTTCAGATCTTTAAAGAACAAAAGCTATGAAAATTGCATGCATTTCTTTCTGCTAGCAATAGAATGGTCGACTTGAGTCTTGACTGAGGTCTTGATAGACTTGACAAAGTGTTGAGACTTTATTGAGTTTTTGGCAAACTTGGCAAAGTCCTTGATTAATACTGAATCAAATTCTGATGTTTTTTCAAGATTATATTTGTCCTTTGAATATTGAGATCACTATTTATCAATGTAAAATATCATGTTGACATGTGTACCCATCGTATGAAATAAAATGCTAAAAAAGCTGGCTGATAAGTAAAAACAGGTAACAAGATTCATCTTTCCTAAAGCTGACATTGTAAAGAGTACCATCTATGTTGAAGTTTTCTGTCAGTAAACATATCCCCTATTTGGTTTCATAAATCAGTTTTACTTCTTCACATAATCAATATTCGCCAAAGACAAAAAAGATGCAATCGACTGAATTAGATATTTTATTGGAAATTTTCTCTAGACCCAATAAATTAGAAGCCCTTGCATAAAAGTTTGTGCGTACTATTTTTAGTACACAATACTTTCACCTAACAGAAAAATCTTTGCCCTGTTTCCCAGGTTCCCAGGAATAGAAATATTTTTTGTAGCCTGCGCGCAGACATTTCAAAAAATATAATGACAACCAAGTCAAAATGTATACTATGTCCTGATAAAGTTATGTTTGGAGAATGCTTGCTGGAGAGGCCATAGCTATAGCAATTATTTTCAACATTGTCCAAAGACAATCAAAGTTTGCATAAGATGTCAAAGTATAGATGCAATTTTGTAGCTATTTTTTTGCGTGGTAATTTTCCTAAAAGCATTAAGACAAAAATTCACTTAAATGCATTTCTTTAAGGGACCTGTTATGGTGGAGCTGCTTTTGCTTCTATGTAAATGCTATTTCATTGCAAACCAGTTTGAAGAGTCTTTGAAGTTTATTGATGAGAGTGGTGTGACACAGAACAATGTTGAAGATCTCTCAAAGCGAGGTCATCTATTGGCTGCACAGGCATTGTGCTATAAGGGTTGGTTACTTGTTGTTAGGTTTATATTCTAAATCTATATAGATATGTTACCATTGACAAGCTATTTGTTGTATAGAACAGGACAGTTATTAGTTGCTATTTTGGGTCTTCATGCGATCTTTAGGCAACCGTGTACAGATCTGCTTATACAGCATTTTACAACAGTTTCAGTAAACAGTAATTTTCGTTACTACCATTAACATCTATCCCTTGAATCATCAAACAACCTGATGTTAAATGTGCTTTTCTCATTAAGGTTTCTGTAGTTTTAGATTTATCATTGTACTAAGATATTAATACGCAATAGGTGGATTGACATCTCACCTCCCTAATTGGTACATGAATAAATGATGAAAAATTATGACTTCGGTAATTAGAATCCATTTATCTAATATTCTTAACTTATGTTTTTTACTAATGAATTCAAGTGTATTTCCATTTGCGAAAGGTTATGTGGTTATTATGAATGAAGCTTGTACTTGCCAACCATACATGAACCAACGCTGCGTTGAATGGGCCAGTCTTCTTTAGATACTTTTGGGTGCTTTAGCTGGAAAAATCTTTGAAAGACATTTTTTAAAGTCATTATAAAATCGGTTGGTACAAAGCATTGTCCCCTGAATTATCGATGAAAATTCAACTTAGGGAGTACTGGCTCTGCAAGAATCAACCAAAAGAAATACTATTTTCGTTTCTAAAGTAGGAGACTAGCAGTTATATAAATCTAGTAGATATGTTTTCTACAATGAATAAAATAAAGGGATCAGTGGATTTTTAATTTGATGTAAGGAGTGCTCTTCATTGAAGGTGTCATGTTGGCGAAGACGAGACCAGGATCAGAAAATGAAGTTCTAGCAGCTTATAAGTTTTCAGCTGATATCAGTTTATGGCTTTATAGCGACGAAAATAGGACTGGAAGCCTAAAGAAGTCGTTGGAGATGCCAAGAATCAAGGTTCTCCCAAGAGATCAAGTCCAGTCGTTCGTGAAACCAGTGGAAATTGAGCTTAGACAAGGGTATGGCAACCCTTCATTGTTTTTTAATTTCTGATTCATCAAGGCATATAGGCAAAGGTTTTCATCTTCTGTTGAATTTGTCTCTTTTTTTTCGATGGTTTGTTGAGAATTGTCAGCTTTCATGCCTAATTGTGTTATTATTATCATTATCATTTCTCATTTGAAAATTTTCGAATTATATCGAATATATCAACTTATGGATTTAAGCTACGGTTACTTCATTTATTGTTGTTTAATTACGCGGTGGTGCTGCAGATATTAGGCCAAATTTTGACTTTATTCTTCACAAAAGGAAAAAGTTGTCCGAAGGGCTGTTGAAATCATGCAAATTTTTATCTTTACTTTGAGTTCAATGAAAGGAAGGTATGCATGAACTATTTCTATGGCATGAACCAACAGCTCAGCTTCCTGGGAGACAAATAGCCTATTGTCAGTTTGGAGCAATTAAATCAATTTAATATCTTGCCATGAATATTATTTCCTGAATATTTGAAGACGACTTTTTCTTTGCAAAATCACATACGTAACTGCACCAACAACCTTGTTTTGCTTTATTGTTGCTTGTCTACATATGCTAATATTCGCTTTTCCAATTCCTTCGACGCTCAATGTGCTCTTATGCTATACTGTGTTAACAATCTTCAGTTGTATATTTTTCTTATCTTTTGATTGCATTGAGTTTTATTTTATCTTAGGAATGTGTATGAAGCCATTAGTTATTACCGTTCATTTCTCCGTGTTGTTGAGTCAAGAGGAACAACACCGCTGAGAAAGGTAAGCAGCCGCATTGAGAATCGAATATTGAATCTTTGTATTACAAAGTAGCCGTGCTTTGCTGTATATATAAATTAGCTGCATTAACATGGCTATATTGAAAGTCCAGTTGCCTTCCTTCTTACTTCGAATCATCTATGTTTTATCAGCTATTCGCTCTCTCTCATCTTCTAGAATATGTCATCTTATAGGATTATCTGTTGATATATGAGATGTCGTAATGGCTTTTTCTAAAATGTTACAAACTGCTGTTTTTCCTTCAAAAGATTCTTGCCTTAAATCTTGCTGACATTCTACTGTTTGGTCAATGTGAGGGAAACTATAATCGACCTCCGATTCATATGTGGCAAAACGAGACTCGCACCAAGTCAGGATCATTGACGCTCAAGACATACCAGGAAAGGACTCTGTCGTCGTCCTCCAGCGGAAGATCAACCCCAAAAGTGTCTCACAAAGATTACGGTAGATCAAATTTGGCAGCTGGCAAGGATGGGTAAAACTTATCTGTGATATATTCGATGTTTGCTACAACGGGGAACTTCGCTTTACAGAAATCATAGCATGAATTTTTAAATATCTGAAACTCTTCCTTCATATAGTATGTACAAAGAGAGAAACAGATGATTCCAAGCACCTTGAATTAATTTTTCAAATCTAGAAATGAAAACAAAGGAAGCACTGTCTTAAAGGAAAACCAAAGCGTCATATTTGAAGTCTGCTAAATTACGCGCCCTACGCACGAAACGTGCAAACGTGCCAATGCTTGGTATGTGCCCACTTCCCATTTTGAGAGTTAATTTTATATGAACCAGCTCTAGACTAAAATCGATAAGAAGTGACAAGCTGAAGACATCTAAGCCTTCGGACAACTCCAAAAAAATCAATTTCTACCCAAAGGTAACAGAAATGATTGGAATTTATAACAAAAACAGTATACAAATTTTTTCAGCCATGAAAAACATGTAAGAAAAATTGCATGTTGTTACGTAAATACTTATGGCAAGTTGGCAGGTTGGCACAAGCAAGATTATGAGGCATTGCTACGTGGCAAAAAATGGCACGGTAGCAGGCACGGTGGCAGGCAGGCACGGTGGCAGGCAGGCAGTCAGGGTGGCACGTACCAAGCTTTGGCACGCTGTCAAGTCGTGAAAACTGCGAGGATATTTTTTTGCAGCTGTCGCTTGTTATGATGTTCTTTGTTTTTACATGGCTTTGAAGCACGTTAGCGCCTTTAGCACATTAGCATCCTATACGTGTTTCCGTTTTTTCTTTGTCACATTCTGTGTATTGAATCCCGTGTATTGCTATAATGTTTAATTCTTTTCGGTTTTTAATTATTTGAATGTTCAAAGGTTCCAGTGTGGTTTTTGTTCTTTCTAGGGCATTTTGTCCAAAGGATGAGTTCGAAGAAGCAATATTAGTTCTGTTGCTTAGCGAGGCGTTGGTAGGTATTCCAGTCTCAAAAGTTTTTCCAGACTCGAGAAAGCCAAATATTGAAATTGTTTATGAATTGAAATTTGATAATTTAGCTTTATTTTTTGGCCAGTAACTGAAATGTTGTTGTTTTTGTAGCTCCTTCGTGATGGCTGCGTTAGTTTGTTTGATAAAGATAGAGTGACACGAGAACAGACCATCGCAGAGGCTCGATCAGTTTACGATTTACTTTGCATTGCGACAGCCAGAAGGAAACAATATGGTTTCCTCTTGGAGGTAATCTTTTGAGTTATTCTTTGGTGTGCATGTTCATGGCGATTTTAAAGAAAAGGGCTTGCCATGCTCGATTTTAATTGTCCCAATTTGCAATTTTATCCTGATGACTTCATGCATTAAACGGAGTATATTCATCGAGTTTTAGAACCCCTTTGCAATAAGGAGAATCAGGAATCGCTTTTAAACTCAAGGCGAAGTTGATTTTAGTTTTTCTATCTCACTTGGTCTTAAAAAATCATGTTTATGCTGATTAAGCTACAACTTTGTTGCGTTCGGTTTTATGGTTTGTTGCCTGTAAACTGAACACGTAGGTAAGATTGTCATTGAGTGAGGCTAAGAAAGAGAATTATTTTTTGTTGCTATCTTAAATTGTTGTTATATTTGCAGCAGCAGAATAGCGTATGATATATGTAGCTGTTTTTAGATTTTTCTAGAAAACCACGAACAATAATAACTACCAATTTAACTTAAAAACCTTTGCTCTGCAGGTAGCCAAAAATATTTCTTGATCCTATGACAATTTCACACCTCCGTAAAAATTAAAAGCAATTTGGAAAACCTGGACCAGGTTTCAGTTCTCGGCGGTCCATATACACTCGAGTAAATTCTTCAATCAACACCGAGCTC
This sequence comes from Rhopilema esculentum, assembly GCF_057945365.1. Taxonomy (NCBI): domain Eukaryota; kingdom Metazoa; phylum Cnidaria; class Scyphozoa; order Rhizostomeae; family Rhizostomatidae; genus Rhopilema; species Rhopilema esculentum. The sequence continues at coordinate 15,838,729 of NC_142824.1, forward strand.
TCCCCACACTGAGTTTTAAATAGCTTCAAAACCTCATATAAGTTGGTTCCTAGAATCATGGCTTCTAAAGAAAACTATTCAACTCTTATTGGACATTCGAAGGAAGCACCACCATTATAAGGTTCTAGTTGGCACTGGTTTTAGTTTCAGGATTTTTGTTAAAAGTACAATTAAAATGAATACCAGATGCACCATCAGATATTCTTTGTTATGGTTTGTGTGAAGTCAGGCTGGTACATTTATTATTTTTATCGCATTTGTTCAACTAAATCTAAGCTACAATCCTTAAAGCGCGTGTTGATTTCCGATAGTGCCTGGAAAGGGGAATGAAGCTGTCATATCAGGAGTTTAGTCTTTGGTTTCAATATGGTTTGGCTTTGATATGTGATCAGAGGGTAAGTCAAGACTCCGTTTTAGAGACGCATCTTGTTTTTATAAATGTATCATAAGCCATAGTGGGACTATTTTTCTAAAACCAATACCAAATCCTGGAGTTGGTTTAGTAAAGGTTTAGTCGCAGTATGAAATAGATACTTTGCTACCCAAACAACAGTATCAAAGGCTTAGTAGGGAGGTGCTAGCTGTTCCTTGCGACTCAAATAAGTGGCTAATGGTCTAGATGTTCTCGTTCTTGTTCCATCACAAAAAATAAAGAGATGGGGGGGGGACCTTTCGATCACGTGCAAGCCTTCGCGTAAGAACCCTTTTCTTAATCCAGCATTTTTAGGTTTCTGGGAAGTGTGATAGATTTGTTAGTTATATTCTAATCTTAAGTTTTCAAAACAAGTAAAAACAGAGTAGTTTAAATAAGTGATGTTTTAAATTTCAGCATGGTTACACGAGATAGAAAAATGCCACCATAACATTGCCTTGCTTAAGTAAACAAAGTTCATTTGTAAGAATAAAGCCTTATTTGTTTAAAATCGTGAAGTCGTTTAGATTTTGCGGTGATGTTTTTCTCATCTCTTGTTCAATTTACCAGACAATTTTTGAAAGATTTATTTAAATTACTTTCGAATCCTTTTGTGTAAACCCTGATGTACGTATATCATAATGAGTTAGAAGTAGTGCTGGAATCAAAGACCTCTTGCAAGTCGATTCTTTCCCTCAATCCTTAGGGAGAATGGCACTATACTTAAGACTTTTTAACATTTCTGTCATTCTCATGTTATATTATATATCTCATTTAAAGGGTTTATGTATTTCATGAGTGAATATTTTCATAATAAATTCAAAATTTACTCCTATTTGCATCTTTCGGAATCGCTCTGTTAATGTTTTTACTTCTTTTTTTGTTGCTAAAGTACAAAAAGGCCTTGGTAGTTCTCAAGAGGTGTCATGAACTGCAGCCGGATAATCAAGATGTAGTTCTTTATTGCATCAAAGTTTGCATTAACAATCTGCACCAGGTATCGAGTTGAAAGATGACTTCGTATTTCTAGAAATTTTACATCTTAAAGGGCAATGTTTTTAAAAATATTCAGTTACTCAACCGTCTTAATGCTCTAATTTAAGGCCAAGTAAGTTCAGGCAAGAGCACATCATTGTTGATAAATTCCCAGATTTTCTATTTTTTCATGTTGGATTGGTCTCTTTACGTTAGTACATTGCCAGGAATGCTGCATAGAATTTTAAAATATTATTAATTTAATGTGCTCAATTCAATTGTTCATAGCAGTATCAAGTAAGAAGTCTTTTTTTATTTCATAATCATGGACAAAGTATATCGATGCAAGTCTGTTATCATAAACTTTTATTAAAACAAAATTTAGCTTCTTTCTATCTGGATATTTTGTCAAAAATCGTAGATTTATCTCCTTTGTAATTTATAATGGAAAGGAGGGAACCGAAAATACAATACCACACGTTATATGGTAGAGCGGGAGGATGATCGATTCTTTAATGTTCGAAATTTATGGCTACAGTATCCCATGCATGCAATCCTTAACTATTAGTAACCAATTAGTAACTACCTGCGAGGATATTTTTTTGCATTCTGTGCAGACTCAGTGCGAATACGCAGCTGTCGCTTGTTATGATGTTCTTTGTTTTTACATGGCTTTGAAACCGTAACCCGGATAGAGTTTTTTTTGCTAATGCAACATCGATGTAACAACTAATACATTTCAGACAGAGCCTTTTTTCAATTCAATGCATTCTAATAAAATGTTTATGTTTTTATTGCATTTATGTATGAGTGACTTCTGTATCTTTTACTTAGTTTGACAATGCAATTGACTTCGCCAACAAAGGTTTGGGAATGGCTAATGAGCCAAGCACAAAATCACTCTTCCATTTCGCAATTGGAATATGCTACAGTGCTCTAGCTTCAAAAGGTTTGATTTATCACCGGATAATAATGAACGACATACTGAGCTTTTGTATTGTTGATTGCTTTAATTCGGATTGATTCTGCTACCGTGACATTCCTAGGCATGACGCTCCTTGCAAATACTTGTGAAAATTTCCCTCTTCACTATTGTGTCCAAGTTGATGTAGAGATTATGAAACCATTAGCACCAGAAAGTCACTTTGGCTGAAGAAGGCTTGGTATGATATGTAACCTGCTCTGCTATTTAAGTAACTTTGCCTTGAAAGAAAGAGGAAGTAAATTATTTCCAATACTACTTAGATTTCACCCACCGCTTGTTAGTGAGTGTTTAATTTAGAGAGTGTTTAATTTATCTGCATTACCTGCTCTGCGCTTATCAACCTTCTCATGTTTTCAGCGTCTTGTCATGATCAAGAAAAAGTACTAAGAAGAAAGTCAAAAGAAGCATTGGAAAGGTATGTGTATAATGTTGCCACATATTCTACTTTTGCAGTCTTACTTTATCATTTATTAGATCATTAAAGACTGCTTATTTGCTTGACGATAATTCTTTCAATTGCTTAACTTATTGACACTCGAGATTCATTTTGCAAAATTTGCTTCTTCTAGGGCAATGGATCTAGACCCGAATGATGCTGATGTGATGTGTCAACTTGCTCTTAATCATGCAATCAGTAAAGAGGTAAAGACAAGATACATGATATCTTTTTAAGGGGTTTAGAATTAGTCCTTTGTGCTATAGAATAGATCTTCATACCGTATTTTCTAAACTGTTTTGCCTTCTTGCTAGATTTGCTAAGAGTGTTTATTTTGGTGCCGTATTTCCTTAGAGCTTTCTGTCTTGCAGCTGGCCGTTGCAGCCAACCTGGTTAACCAAGCATTGCAGGTTGATCCTTATCACAGAGATTCACTGCTCTTGCTCTCCCTCATTTTATCGGCCCAAAGCCGGGTAAGTAATTCTTCCTCGACGTGCGCTTGAAATTTCGATACCCAATGATTTATAACCTTTAAGCTTTCACTGCCAAATTGACTTCGTCATTTGTTCATCATTCAATTTCTGGTAAGTCAGTTCAAAAGATATCTTTACGTTTGTTATTTGTTTCTCAATTTTTTCAGAGTCAAGATTCATTGGAGATAATTGACGTCGTTATAAGAGAGTTCCCTGATGATTTCCTGTAAGTCAGATGTTTTATTTCATTCTTTCTTCCAAATAAGAGCCTAGCTTTTTGTACCCTAGAATTTTATGTTCTGCCAAACTTCATTTTGCGTAGCGTTTTGTCGTTACGACCAACAAATCTCTTGTGCTCTGGTGATGTTGCCTTATTATGGATAATTTTTTGTAGTTTGCTGCAAGTGAAAGTCTTTTTGACAGAAGAGTGTTTTGGTGGAGAGCAAGCGCTGGCACTCTGCCAAGAAATGCTAAGACTTTGGGATGATTTATTTGGGGAAGAAATTGGCGAGTAAGTATCTTGGCTTTGAAGTTGTTTTGGCGGATTTTGACTTTCAGTCATTTCCTAGCTGCTTTTTGTTGGCATTGATATTAATAATAGTAAGTAGGGCCTAAGCTGCTAATCCAGATTCAAATTTTTGCAAACTGTTGCTGCACTTTTTCAAATACGTTCACATCATTTATTTTGCTAATTTTCATAAGTGACATCGCTGCGCAGCAAGGAAGAGACGCAAAATCTGGAAAAAGTTCTGTTCTGAAGAAGCCAGCGGCAGACACGAGGTCTGTTGACGGAGTAAGTGTGGCTAAAAGTGCAAAAAGCTTGGCATTTGCGGATGGAATCAAACAATGCCATGGTATTTATTCTGAGACAATTGCTTTCAATCATCCAACACAGTTTTTTCAATTTTTCAGTATGAAGAAAATTTCTTGCTTAACTTAGTATAAATAGAAACAATTAATTTTGTCCTTATCGTTTAGCTAGGCCGGCTTTTCAGGTTTCATTTTGCGCCAAGTAATACCACATTGAAAGGGAACTTTTCATACATTGCTCTTGTTGTTATAAACATAGCATGGCGTTCTTGACTCAGAATTACTGTCACAGTCTTCTCCTCTCTTTATTTCGAACGTCATTAAATCTGAGTCCAAATATATTCTCAACGCTGCCATATATACTTTGCAGTGCATCTTTTGGGACGACACGTTTTACCAGCTTTTTAGGTCCGCTGGTACTCTCACTCGCCCAGTTTTAATATCCTCTTGACACAGGATTCATCTTTAATTTTTGTAGACGTTTCAGATTTATCACGGCCGATTTTATGCAAGTTTTCTGGTTTTGTCTTCACCTGTCAATTTCACCATGAACAATAGTTATTTGTCTATTTTGCAGACGAAGACGAGGTTGGCAGCATAACTGAATCTGTAACCATTGAAAGGAGCCTTTCCGAAATCGCCTCTACGACAGTTTCGGGGGCGAAACTCAGAGGACCAGCGGCTATCGCCATTCTAGCTAAAATTTGGCTCATTACAGGTGGGTAGCCAGCTTTTCACTAGTTGACGTGGTCTTTAAAGTGGTGATTTCGTATTTTGAGCAATTTTTACCTGTCATTTCATATTGACATTTCCCTGATATGTTATCATTTAAAGGCTGCAATCTGTTTTTCAGTATATTTCACCGATTTTCTTTTCTCCTTATTCTTTTACCACTTAACCTTACATATCATCTGCTTCAATAAGAGACAACATCAAGACAAAATCAAGACACTGTTTGCTAGTCAGTCGCTGTGATTGCCTTGAAGTAAACTAAGCCTTTCGTCAATATTACTACAGACACTACCACACTCAAACTTTCGTTGAGGTTTTATACCTCGATAGAACTCATTTCTATTCCTTTTTTTACTTTAGCTGATGTTTATCTAAACATGGGGAACACAAACGAAGCATCAAATTGTGTACTGGAAGCCTCTTCAATATTCCCCGTTTCGCCTGAAGTTCTGTCCATGGTAATTTTCATGTGTCATTATTGTCCTATTTTTTACCGTCCCTGGCTACATCTTGATGCACCATCGGTTATAAATATGCCACCTTTTTGTCATTAGCCAGTGCTTGAGTTTTGATTTGTTTCTAAAATAAAATCGTTGCGCGTCCCACTTGACCTTTAGCATTTACATTAATTGACATTATCCACAGCAGGGGGCAGCCCTATTGAGCATTTTCATGTGCGTAATGGCCTTAATTTCATTTTTATCTTTCCTACCTTTCACGGAATATTGCGAACCCTGAAGTTTCTTCTTTTTGTCACAGAGAGGCAGACTGAACTATATGCAAAGAAATTTTGAAGAAGCAAAGGCATGCTTTGAAAGTGCGATGGCAGTTGCACCAAAGTACGTCGAGGCAATGGAAAAACTGGTGAGCTGCAGTTTTACTACTTTTTAAATCTATGTTAATCCCTCACATCTTGCTTCTGTCAGTAATGCCTAAGATTGGTCTTGCATATTTGATATTGGCAATGTTTCTATTGTAGGCAATTCTTCATCATGAAAATGGATCGGCTTCTATGGCTCAAAAATACATCCGAGATGCAATATCTTTAGATCCTATGAAGCCGTCATTATGGCAAGTGTTTTTCTTAAAGCGAGCTTTCTTATGGCATTCATTAATTTGAAGTTATAAACCCAAAAAGACGGGATGTAACCAAACAATATGATCAGTATTGTTTATCAGTAGTTTGTTTTGATGATTCCGAGGCCGGATCAGGCGAGACCCACGAAACAGAGAGAGGGATCTCGGCCTACCGAGATCTGCAAGAACAACAACTTCTTCTTTTTCACTTTCAGTTGAGATGGACTAGCACGGTTAGGAAATATAGAAAGCAGGATTTTGGTTAAATTAGTCATAAGCTCACTGTCAGATTTATCTTGATTAGAAATTTTATTAATTTCTGTTTCCTTAAAAACAGAATTCAACTTGCAGCCATGGCATTTAAAAATCTACAACTTTGGACCTGAAGCTGCATGTTTGCTTACTTCAATTCGATAGGTTTTTAAAATCAACAACTTTCAGATCTAGAATTGCTGTGCTATGCATTAAATTCATATTTAATTTTCATCTTGATTTTTTTTACGCATCTTTTTTTCTTGAACTAATAAAGCTCTAAAATACTGACTAATATATTCGATTTAATTAAGTAAGTAGGCCCTTGTGAAATCGTCAGAATTTGGATAGCGGTTGATCCATGGTCTTAACATCCTTTTTACCGTCTCTTCAAGATCTTTCGCTTCCTTTTTCAATGTTGAGTTTTCTGTAGCCATTAATTGCCGCTCTTCTTGCAAATTCATCATTTCCACGTTTAAAAACGAAATTTCCTCTTCGAGCGACTTTTCCAACTCCTTCAATTTTTCTGTGCCCAATATAGATAGCTCCTCCCAAGAAAGCAAATCGGATTCTTTGCTTATTGTCTGCACATTCCTTAGCGCCGATTTCGATAGTTTTGCTTTCAGTCCATGTGCCGCCAATTTGTGTTCAAGGTCACTTTTGCCGAACATCGTTTTCATGTTGTAAATGAAGCCTTTCTCTCCTGGCTGCCTCTGTTAAAAGAACAAAAAGTAAACAAAGAGAATTCACTCAAAAAACTCAATCAAATGCCAAATACTTTTCAGGGATAATTTATTTTGCCGGACGTACTTGTCTTTTGCTTGCTCTTCCTGTTTTGACTTTTCCATGAAGGGGGCAAATAAACTGGACGTCTGATTCAGGAGTGGAAGGGCTGCTCTTCTTGTGCTCTCTCTGCCGACCCGTAAGCACATCAAGCCCAATGTAAGAGCTTGGTTGGATTTTGTTCTTCTCGCTCATTTTGCTTTGTTCTGCGTGACTCTTTGGAATTGCTCTCTCATTGCAACTGTGATTTTCATTGCTTCAAGAATGTGGTTTATTTGACGTCAAACAACTATCCTGTAATTGCCAAAAGGATATTTTCACTGAAAATTTTCAATCCTCTTCGATGAATCGTTCGTTTTTAAGAAGCTATAATCTCTTTGGGCATTTAAAGAACCCATCAAATCGCCCTACGTAGAAAGCATTTGTGATTTTCTCTCTGGCAACTATCATTAAGGAAGCCACTGTTTCAGCGAGGCTTATAGAATGAAAGAGAAATAAAGAGAAAATTATTCTAATAACTTTTTCGTCTGTTCATAAATGTTGTAAGAGGAGCAATGTTGAACTTTGCTGAACTCTGTATAGCATACCAGGTTTTGATAAGTTCCCCTACCGAATAAGCGCTCCATGGTTATGCTAGAATTGCTGCGTGAGTATATATAAATGATAAATTGCTGGTAAATGGAAACCTGGCACGGAATTTAACAAATCTTAAATGTAAAACTGCATAGAGAGGAGTAAGGATTTTTGGTCGTTTGAAAGAAAAGCTGCTTTAAGAGCTATTTGAAGGTTTCGGTCGATTTACTGGTGTTGTTGACTGTTTTTATATATTTTAGCTTATATAACATAATTAGATAGATTTTTTTCCAATCAAGCAAGATCTCTAAATCGGGTGGTCGAGCCAAAGTCTTGATTTCGGGGCTAATTGAAACGGTTGGAAGTTATGGGGAGTAGAATAACCAAATTTGCACAAAGTATTGTTCCGCCATTACCATAAGCTCCTTTACATTAAAGTGTTCCTAAAAGATCATCGTTCATGGAGATAAATGTTGAAATTGTTGTTAGTCTAAAGCCTCATCGGGTAGGGAACATCTTTGGTACAGAAGCTTTTTACGCATGCCTAGACTTTTCGTATGGGAATTTGAATCTGTTTCAATTTTTTCAATGACGTCATTATCATCGTAATTTTTCACAGGTTGGTTGTAGTTTAGCTACGTTAAATCTGATGCACAGTCTACTGCTTACATGCAGATTTGGAAACACTTTAATATCCAGCCTTCAACATTTCTGGGGGACAAATGCCCTCTGCTATGTACAGCCATGAAAATTATGTTCCATGCTGTCACCTTTCAGGCATGTCCTTGGAAACGTCATGGCTGCCAGAGAAGAACACGACGAGGCATCAGATTGTTTTCTCACATCACTGGACTTGGAAGCAACTTGCCCTATTCTGCCCTTCACCATGGTGCCAAGTCAGTTCAAATCTGAACACTTATAAAAATGTAGGAGTGCCTAGACAAACATGTAGTTTACAGTTTTAATTTAATCTTCAAGTATTATGAAAATATGTCAATTGTTTCTTTTTAGTCAATAACTACCAATAATCCAATATGGCTTTGGAAAAAACAGGTTTTTAAGCACTGTGGAGTGCCAAGAAAAGTATGGGATCTACAAAAAGTGATGGGGCTAAAACCAAATAAAAAAAGGCTTTACTGGTAGTTTATTGCATAATATTTTGCATTTTTGCAAGAAGCAACCCCAGCCCCCCTCCCCCTGCTTCGTGATGCCTGTTTTTGCCATTGTTTTAGCCATTTTAGGACCAGTATAAGCCCCTTTTAAATCGATGTCAAATCTAGTGTTCTCAACCCTTAGAATAGAAGTACAAGGAGTATTTATTTGATACAGCTTCTAACTATTTGTTTAATTGATTTATCCAAGTTGCCAAACCATCACAAAACCTTGAACAAGTCATTTGATGTATGTGGCACAAGCTCGGATGAACCTGCCAAGCTTTCCTGATACCTTGATGGTAGTAACACAGGAGTTGAGAAAGAAATTAACCTGGATGATGCTGACGACCCCTTATTGGACGATATTGTTAGCAGGGCAACAGCAATGGCGGAAATTATGGAGTTTGGGGGAGCTTTGGGGGGTTTTGGAGATTCTTCTGAATAGAAGTTATTTTCAAACGTATTTCTTAGTGACGAAAAGAAGATAAAATGCATAAAATGAACGTAAGACTTGTCAAAAGTGTAATCGGTCTACCTCTTATATCATCAATTGTCTTAGATGAGATATCAATCTTGATATAAAAAAACATGAATTGATTGTTCTTCTTGCTACCTAATTATGGCGTGGCCAGCAAAGATTTCTAAAGAGTCCCGTCAAAAAATCAACTTTTTTTTCAAAAGGTGCAGTTTATTTAAAATTACACATGGTCCATGATGTTATCTTGTCGGAAAATCGTAGGCCTGGCCCCCCAAACGAAAGTCTGAATTTCCGCCACTGGGCAACAGTGTTCAAATTTGATTAAAAAACAAGGTTTATGTCAGTTTTTATGCCCATCTTTTCAAAACAAGTATCTCTGCATAGTTTTGTGGGTGAGGCTCAAAATCAAGGACAGCTTACCTTTTTAAGCAACCCTTTACTGGAGCTTAAAATTTAGGGTGGCTGATACACAAGGATGGCTCCTTATTGAATAAAAATTGTACAGTTTCCCAACGCCTCTTGAAACTGTTTAAAGTTGAGTTGACAGCTCTTGAAAGCAAAAAGGAAGTCTGCTAAATATCAATCATTTATCATATCTATCAAATATCCTTTTGGTATGTTCTATATTAAAATTTATTGAAACTGAAAACTACTATGTAAAATGTACAAAATTTATCAAAACAAATTTTTATCGTTTTTATTACGTTGCATTGATGTTGACAGTACAGTGTCAAACTATATAGTAAAATGCTTCACATTGAAAAGTGACTACCTTCTGTGTAACAAAAAGGAATAATCAATTAAAAAAGGAAACACTAAGCTATTAAAAATCAGTTGCATAAATTTTTCGTCAATCAACAATTGAAAGTTAGAATCTACTTTTTGCATTTGCAAAGTTTTCCATATGCTGACATTAGTCCTTTCACTAAATTGCAATTTGATATGTGGTGCATTCACCATGCTCAGTAGATGGAAAACCTTTGATATTTACCAACCCAACAAATTTCGTACCAATTCTGGGTTGTACCAATTCTGGGTCGTACCAAAACTAAAAGTGGCAGAAAATTAAAAGAAGATTATGAATCTAAAATTAAGAGAAAATTTGAAAGGGACAGAAGCTTTATTTTTTAACAAGTGATAAGATATTTAGCAAAAAGTCCTTTTACCAGTTTTTGTCTTTAGCTAAGACACAGATTAATGGCACAGTCATTGTATGCCCAATATCTATACAATTATACTGTTGATGCAAAAGGTTCTCCAAGGTAGCAGATGAAGGGTTATGCTGTTTATGATTACTTCACAACCATTTTTCTGTGTGTTGCTCTGGCAATCATCTTTTTTCCCAAATGTGCGAACATATTTGATAAGCAGCTCGGTTGACACCTCACTAAAGAATGAGTTTTTCACCTGTCTTCACAAGCTTGACACAAATTCCAGCTTTTTGGCTCAGTAAACTCCAGGTGGAAAGAATAGGCCATGGTATCTCCCAAGATGCCGCACATGAGATGGCATAGGTATCTGATTCATTTTTGTGTAACTTCCAGGTCCCGGAGTTTTCTAAAACAATAGGACTGTATTAGTGAAATATTAATCTCCTTGTGACCAAAGTGTAAAAAAAACATTCCCGTATGATGTTTCTTTTCATAATCTCAATAATTGAAGGACAAGTGACACGCTTTTGGCACCAAATTTTTTTTTTTTTTAACTTAAAGTAAAATGCTGTATGAGAGTGTTGTTGAAATATTTTTCCTTTCTGATTTCATTTTCCTACATAAAAACCCTTTTCAAATTATGGTGGGAAATGACTCACGTGACACCGTGACATAGATTGTGATAATTTGTTATTGCTGCTACTGGTATACAGTGCAATATTAACGTTTATAACACACTTCTAAACGAATTCAGTTCTTCTGGACCTATCGCGTCATGTTTCGTAAACTCTCTATTAATGACAGGAAAATTCTGAGTTATCACAATGTACATCATAGGGTCACATGATAAAAAGCAAAATCACACCCCCTGCACCCCCTGATTAGAATTTTTGTTCTAAACCAGGAAAAATTTACCTCTAAATGATGATCTATTAGTTAATGAAATAAAAGATAGGGTGAAAAGTGTGTCACTTGTCCTTTAAGATTTACTTCTGTTGAGGGAAAGTTTATATACCTGAAAGTGGGGTTTGATAAAACGAGGTGTCTTTGACTTGAATGGTGCAGTTGCCTTCAAACATTTTTTAACTTCTGATTCTTTAAACGCTTCATATTGTCCAGGAGCTGGGCCCTCTTTCTAGAACACAAAATTGAAAAGCAAATAAAAATTAACTTTCAGTAATAGACATCAATAGTTGGAGATATTTTAGTAAATAGAGCTAAATGGTCAATAAAATTGAAAACACTTTAAAATTTTATTAAGAAAACATGTTTACTTACTGGTTTGAAATGGATAGTTGGGAATCTTTGACTCTGTGATTTGAAAACAGGGTCCCTGAAACCGATGGTAAATATCAACCATTTATGTTTGGAAACAAGGGGCAGAAGACAACTGGTTGTTGAAAATAGTCAGTGCATTATAGTTTTTGAGGACTGAAACATCCAATTTCAAACTGTGGATATGTCAAAATAAATTTCTTTAAGAATTAGTCATTTAATTCCATAGGCAGTGACCTTTTTTAATGATTCTCACCTGACTGGGAAACAAGGAACTGGTTTGTAACCAGGGTCATAGGTAGCTGGACCAACTTGACTTTTTTGTATCACCTAGAAATATTGGTGATCTGATTAGAATATCAACCTGTTGTATTAAGTACAAGATTGTAAACAAAACCAAATACAAAGAGACTTGCAGTTGCTCTAGAGTTCCAGTTTATTATGTTTTATAATTTGAACATATGAAGGTATTAAATCAAGATTTAAAAAAAACAAGTTTGAAATTTGAAAAAAACTTAAGCTGGTAATGATCTGAAAATAAATATGAAACTTTACTTTGTCAACTGTCCCTGAAACAACTCCAGATAAATCGTTTCTGTCAACTGATGCAAAGTTATATGTCATCCTTTTTCTTCCAAGCTCATGTACAAGGCCATCCTTTTTATCATATAGCCCAGGCATTAAGTAATGACCTTTCCTAGAAGGATCAGCATTTCTTTTTCTCCCTTCACTTTTGAATCCATATGTTTTTTTGACTGGTTGTGCAATGAGCTCATCAATAAATGTCTTTGTATCATATGTTCCTGGAATGGGTGTATTCTAAAATACAAGCATACCAACCTCAAAAATTAAGACACAATAAAATGCAAATGTATTCCTTCTGAATGCTAACTGATTACTAAGATTCTCAATGCTGCCAAGACCTCCCTTGATAAAAGAGGTCAATCACCCCTGCAGCTACCGGGATACAGCTGGGTGCAGTGGCAAATTGTTAGCTTAGTTAGGGTACAGCTCTTTATAAGAAAAATTGATGTTAATGGTTGGCTTTTCGCATTTTTTAAAATAACTAAAGCAAAAATTAAGCAAAAAAAATTTGCACAAACTTTTTTGCCTAAGCAAACATTGTATGCTACTTACTTTTATTGTTCTGCGCCACCATAGTTCTCTCTCGTTCATTTCAAAATACTCTTTCTCCTTAAAAAAAATGGGAGATTACATCTTCATCATCTCCAGGCATGTGAAATAATTATTGAATGATATATATATAACGCATCTTCGCTTAGAAGTGCGAGTCACTGTTCTATCAAACAGGCTTTTTCCCAATTGCCGTCCTATTATCATGAATCGAAACTTGTTGTAACGTAATAACAGGAGCAATAACCAAATCACAACTATCGTAATGACATTTCAATTTATTCAAATTCTCAGAAAAAGCGTTTTTAATTTAAAACTAAAGATGTTTAATTTACAAAATTGTAACACAACAAAAAACTAACTAATAAATTGAACATCAAAGACAAATGATTGCTGACGGACATCTGAATAGAACTAAAGAGAGCTCTCGTCATTTCGTACGACGAGACAAGTTTATCATCCGACTGCCTTAAAAATCAATTTATGCCAAGTTAAACATCTCTTTGAGGAAAGAAAGCATTAAGAACACTATTCTTTTGTAACACTTACCTTAGATTGCCATAACCTAGAATCTGAAACCGATTGGCCACTCTGTGGCGTGACTTTCGAAGCCATTTTCAGTGTTTTGATTCCTGTGACCTTTGTTGTTACGGCAACACGAGGACATCTGTTGAGGCCACTGGTTGAGGCACCTACAACCACAAGCACTGACGAACACCTCAATCCTCATGGCCCCACTGGAACTGGGTTACTGATCAGTGGGCTTGGTAGAGGGGGCTTGGTAAAGGGGTGATCTTGTATTCTGTCTTTCTTCCATAAATTCTCTGAAAATTTCATCATATTTAGCTTCTTTCACTCTGAAATTTTACCCTTTCAGAGTCTTTTTGATGGGTGCAACTAATCTTTTTTCCTTAGTGCTTTTGAATCTTAGAAGTTTTCTCGGTTGTGAAACAGTTTAGCGAATGCAGTTTCACTTAGCATATTTTGTTACTAAATGTGGAATCACACTCACTTTGCCTATGAATCTCAGGCAGGGACGTAAATTGGCATATATTTTGGGGGGGTGAAGGGCTCAAAATTTCCGACTGACAAAGGTAAATTCTAATTTTGCATGAGGGCCTTAACTTTAATAGTTTTTTACCAACAAAACCTTATAAATTGTCTCGTAGTTAATTATTCCGCTGTATGATAAAGTTTCTTGATTTCGTAAATTTGGAAGATCGAGCACAAAGACTGTTAATTAGCGCATCAAAACATACCTAGTCCAAAAATCAGATAATAATTTTTCTCCTTCTACGACTTGCCCATTGCTCAACTATCTTATCTAAATTTACGTTGTCCAAAATGTCTTTCTCGCAAGTAAGAATCATGAGGTCGTTTAGTCTTTCACAGGGGCGGCGCCAAGAAATTCAAAGTGGGCGCTCGAGTTGATAAAATTATTAGATTAAAGAACCATCTTTTGAAAAACGCACTAAAACTCTTCCCCTTTTTATCCTTTTATTTTATGGGGCACTCATTATGCTAGCGGTACGTTTGAAGGGGCCGGCGGGAGGTTAGCGGAAGGATACTCGAAAGAAGTGGCTTCCCGACCACGCTTTTTAGATTTATTTAAAATACATTTCAGATTACTTCTGGTAGGTATTTTCTTGCAATCGTTCAAAACATTTTGTTATTTTTAACCACGCAAATTTTGTCCTCCCATTTATTGAACTGAATTAAATTGGTGTTCTGTAATAGCTTTTACATGAAGTAGCAGGGAATATTTGGAGAGAGCTGAGGTGGCATGAAAACTTGTAGAATCGGTCGACAAATTTGAATGAAGATATAAATTTAATATTACCGATATTATTAAGTATGGTTTGAAGTAAAATACATCGAAGTACCGTGAAGAGCGAAGAACATTTACTGGAAATAGAAAGCAGAAATAATCAAGGAAGAAGAAGATGAGAGCAGGGATGAAACTAGGACATTTGACGTAGGCCCATCCACTTCGACCCCAGATAAACACTTGAGAAAGTAAACCGATATTCCAAAAGATCTCAAGGCATTGTCCAATTCTTGAAAAAGATTAAAGCAAAGTTATAACAAGAAAAAGAGCAAGATCACTTGGATTAGAGTCTGTAACAATTAATAAAACCAAAGTTTGTTTCTGAACAATAATGTCATCAAGACGCACATGGCTTTAATCTCACAAGAGTCAATAAGTTACAGCATATGCTATCTCAAACTGCAATCTTTGGATCTTGTAAAAGCTCCAAAGGCAAGCTTATTATGTTAAAAGTTGATGGCAAGCAAGTTGGTTTGGATGAACCCCTTGTCCTTAAATGTACCAATCCATTGCCAAGGTAGTACTCTTTTTCATACAAGCCCAAGAATGTAAAATGCCATTTGAAAATCATCGAAAGTTAATGTCAGGTGTGTTTAAGCTGGTATTGAGACTGGTCTTTGGCTGACAAATATGCTAAAGCTTTGCACTGCTTTTAACCTTCCATTTCCACTTCCTCATGCAACATATAATGACTTGGAGAAAAAGTGTGAGTGTTGTTGTTACTCAAATGAGGCTGATGCTTCACACCAAAAGGCGACACTTAATCTCAAGAACATTATAAAGAATAAAGCAAAAATAAAAAAGGACAAGATTACATGGCTGGTAGATTCAGCATCCACAATGTTCTCTAGACTGTCTTTACGAAAACAGAAAACAGAAAGAAGACCCAAAAGAACAAAATGACGTCAACTAATGATAATGGCATTACATTTGTCAATTTGTCAATGAACACAATATACCTCTGGTTGTGGAACATGACAAAAAAGAATCAAATAGTAGGACAGCCTGTTTTAATTTGTCCTCTGAGAAAGGAGGCACAATCTGATGCATACTGGCTATGATAAAAAGTTCTTTTCTGTCATTATGATAACATTTGTTGTAAAAAAGTTGTTTATAAACTTTCAAAGCCATTTTCGAATATTAGCCACCTTTGACTTTAAGAAAGGATATCTCTAAAACTATGTGAGATATTTAGCTCAAACTTTTTGTGATACATTATTTTCAGGTTGTTTTTAGAATAAGCAGATAGAATTTTGATATCACTTGTAATCCATAATTTACCTGGAAAAAGGGCTATTTTGGGGTTTCCATGGCAACCATTGCCTGGAGGAGAAATCCCTCTGCTCATTCAAGTAACATCAACTTGGCAAGTTGTTTGGTATCTTTATGGTTAAATTACATCAAACTGTTTGTCTCAAATCTTTTCTCAAAGTGAAAATAGTGTTCCGACAAAGTGGTCTGTAAAATACAGACCGGTCAAATGATTTGAATTTTTTTTTGGAAAATTTCTTTCCAAGTTATAAATAAATATTTTTTGTAAGTTTCAGATCTGTGAGTCCTGTCATTGTTGAAATAATTACATTTATGTCTAGGAGACATGATTTGTGATCAAAACCTAGATAACCCCCTTAAGGTAAGCTCTTATTACGTTTGATTAATTCCAGTCTTAAAATTGAATTCATTACTTTATGAGGCCCCATAGACCTCGGCGTATTCCTTGGAAATCAAGCAACTAAAGGATTTGTCGGATTATTATTTTCTTTACATCTTTTCCTTTACTCTTTTCTTTGCTTAAAGATATATTTTTGCAAAAAAGTGAGGGGGCTGAAGCCCCCAGCTCTCCACTTGGCGCCGCCTATGTTTCATCGATCGATCTCGAACGGAGAAAGTTCTTGACAAGTCATGGGAAATGTACTGCGCTTTTTTAGGCATTATTACTGATAAATATTATTTAAAAAATTCTATTTCGTATCCCGTTTTTAGAAGCAATTCGATGGAATGATTATCACACTATCCCCATTACGACGAATGTAGTTGAAAATACTTGCATTTTCATACAAAACTTCGTTTTTTCGGTATTGCGTCGCCTCTCATTCTTTTCAGGACTGCCTTTTACCAAACACCTATTTTTTTATACTTCTACCTTTCTTCTGCTTCTCTTTGAGCTACAGTTCACAAGGTAATTTGAGTCAAAACTTCAATTTTCACAAATGATTCAAATTTTTTCCGATTAATCTAGCTTTCTACCAACAGCTATAAATTTCCGACTGTCCTCAAATTTTCCGACTGGATGAAAGATTGGGGGGGTGTGACACCCCCCCCCCCCCCACACCCCCCAGTATTTACATGCCTGATCTCAGGGGTGTATTGCTAGGGGGGAGGGCGTATTGGTGGGTGCAACTAATCTTTTTCCCTTAGTGCTTTTGAATCTTAGTAATTTTCTCGGTTGTGAAACAGTTTAGCGTATGCAATTTCACTTAATTTATTCATGATAGCATATTTTGTTACTAAATGTGGAATCACACTCACTTTGCCTATGAATCTCAGGGGTGTATTGCTAGGGGGAGGGCGTATTGGTGGGTGCAACTAATCTTTTTCCCTTAGTGCTTTTGAATCTTAGTAATTTTCTCGGTTGTGAAACAGTTTAGCGTATGCAATTTCACTTAATTTATTCATGATATTTTGTTACTAAATGTGGAATCACACTCATTTTGCCTATGAATCTCAGGGGTGTATTGCTAGGGGGAGGGCGTATTGGTGGGTGCAACTAATCTTTTTCCCTTAGTGCTTTTGAATCTTAGTAATTTTCTCGGTTGTGAAACAGTTTAGCGTATGCAATTTCACTTAATTTATTCATGATAGCATATTTTGTTACTAAATGTGGAATCACACTCATTTTGCCTATGAATCTCAGGGGTGTATTGCTAGGGGGAGGGCGTATTGGTGGGTGCAACTAATCTTTTTCCCTTAGTGCTTTTGAATCTTAGTAATTTTCTCGGTTGTGAAACAGTTTAGCGTATGCAATTTCACTTAATTTATTCATGATATTTTGTTACTAAATGTGGAATCACACTCATTTTGCCTATGAATCTCAGGGGTGTATTGCTAGGGGGAGGGCGTATTGGTGGGTGCAACTAATCTTTTTCCCTTAGTGCTTTTGAATCTTAGTAATTTTCTCGGTTGTGAAACAGTTTAGCGTATGCAATTTCACTTAATTTATTCATGATATTTTGTTACTAAATGTGGAATCACACTCATTTTGCCTATGAATCTCAGGGGTGTAGTGCTAGGGGGGAGGGCGTATTGGTGGGTGCAACTAATCTTTTTCCCTTAGTGCTTTTGAATCTTAGTAATTTTCTCGGTTGTGAAACAGTTTAGCGTATGCAATTTCACTTAATTTATTCATGATAGCATATTTTGTTACTAAATGTGGAATCACACTCATTTTGCCTATGAATCTCAGGGGTGTATTGCTAGGGGGAGGGCGTATTGGTGGGTGCAACTAATCTTTTTCCCTTAGTGCTTTTGAATCTTAGTAATTTTCTCGGTTGTGAAACAGTTTAGCGTATGCAATTTCACTTAATTTATTCATGATATTTTGTTACTAAATGTGGAATCACACTCATTTTGCCTATGAATCTCAGGGGTGTATTGCTAGGGGGAGGGCGTATTGGTGGGTGCAACTAATCTTTTTCCCTAAGTGCTTTTGAATCTTAGTAATTTTCTCGGTTGTGAAACAGTTTAGCGTATGCAATTTCACTTAATTTATTCATGATATTTTGTTACTAAATGTGGAATCACACTCATTTTGCCTATGAATCTCAGGGGTGTAGTGCTAGGGGGGAGGGCGTATTGGTGGGTGCAACTAATCTTTTTCCCTTAGTGCTTTTGAATCTTAGTAATTTTCTCGGTTGTGAAACAGTTTAGCGTATGCAATTTCACTTAATTTATTCATGATAGCATATTTTGTTACTAAATGTGGAATCACACTCATTTTGCCTATGAATCTCAGGGGTGTATTGCTAGGGGGAGGGCGTATTGGTGGGTGCAACTAATCTTTTTCCCTTAGTGCTTTTGAATCTTAGTAATTTTCTCGGTTGTGAAACAGTTTAGCGTATGCAATTTCACTTAATTTATTCATGATAGCATATTTTGTTACTAAATGTGGAATCACACTCATTTTGCCTATGAATCTCAGGGGTGTATTGCTAGGGGGAGGGCGTATTGGTGGGTGCAACTAATCTTTTTCCCTTAGTGCTTTTGAATCTTAGTAATTTTCTCGGTTGTGAAACAGTTTAGCGTATGCAATTTCACTTAATTTATTCATGATATTTTGTTACTAAATGTGGAATCACACTCATTTTGCCTATGAATCTCAGGGGTGTAGTGCTAGGGGGGAGGGCGTATTGGTGGGTGCAACTAATCTTTTTCCCTTAGTGCTTTTGAATCTTAGTAATTTTCTCGGTTGTGAAACAGTTTAGCGTATGCAATTTCACTTAATTTATTCATGATAGCATATTTTGTTACTAAATGTGGAATCACACTCATTTTGCCTATGAATCTCAGGGGTGTATTGCTAGGGGGAGGGCGTATTGGTGGGTGCAACTAATCTTTTTCCCTTAGTGCTTTTGAATCTTAGTAATTTTCTCGGTTGTGAAACAGTTTAGCGTATGCAATTTCACTTAATTTATTCATGATAGCATATTTTGTTACTAAATGTGGAATCACACTCATTTTGCCTATGAATCTCAGGGGTGTAGTGCTAGGGGGGAGGGCGTATTGGTGGGTGCAACTAATCTTTTTCCCTTAGTGCTTTTGAATCTTAGTAATTTTCTCGGTTGTGAAACAGTTTAGCGTATGCAATTTCACTTAATTTATTCATGATAGCATATTTTGTTACTAAATGTGGAATCACACTCATTTTGCCTATGAATCTCAGGGGTGTATTGCTAGGGGGAGGGCGTATTGGTGGGTGCAACTAATCTTTTTCCCTTAGTGCTTTTGAATCTTAGTAATTTTCTCGGTTGTGAAACAGTTTAGCGTATGCAATTTCACTTAATTTATTCATGATAGCATATTTTGTTACTAAATGTGGAATCACACTCATTTTGCCTATGAATCTCAGGGGTGTATTGCTAGGGGGAGGGCGTATTGGTGGGTGCAACTAATCTTTTTCCCTTAGTGCTTTTGAATCTTAGTAATTTTCTCGGTTGTGAAACAGTTTAGCGTATGCAATTTCACTTAATTTATTCATGATAGCATATTTTGTTACTAAATGTGGAATCACACTCATTTTGCCTATGAATCTCAGGGGTGTATTGCTAGGGGGAGGGCGTATTGGTGGGTGCAACTAATCTTTTTCCCTTAGTGCTTTTGAATCTTAGTAATTTTCTCGGTTGTGAAACAGTTTAGCGTATGCAATTTCACTTAATTTATTCATGATAGCATATTTTGTTACTAAATGTGGAATCACACTCATTTTGCCTATGAATCTCAGGGGTGTATTGCTAGGGGGGAGGGCTCTTAAAGCTAAGAATGAGCTAAAGGAAGATTACATAATCCCTCAACAATTAATGTTATCCCCGACGGCTCGTTATCTCCCATTTTTGTATAAATACTTGAATGACGCCCGGTGTCGTGCCAGGGGGCGATGCCCCTCTGAATAGGGGCGTATATGAAGTTTAGGGGGCGCCAAAATTGTTTGCTTGTAATATTTGGCTAGGAAAATCAAAATTGATCGTACACGGGTAGAACACATCGCTGTAACTTGCTGTTAACAATCTAATAAAACGTATGGTTCTACAATCAAAGCACGTTGCGCTGCCATGACCCTTTCAACATTTGTATTTTGTGTCAAATGTTTTCATGTGAACTATGTACGTGGCTTCATCTTTAGCACGCCTACTAACGAAGATTTTACGCAACGTGCTAACGAAGATTTTTCTATTAGTTTGCACTCGGAACGCCAAGAAGCCTGCGTGTACGCCAAAGATCTTCGGGCCTAAGTGCATGGAATGCACCCTGGCAATCAATACAGCAGCTTCTTGTTATTAACATCGACGTGAACCAAAGGTCCTCTTTCTTTCTTTATCCAACGCATGAATCCTCCCTCCCAAAGTTTTTCTAAAAATCAAAAATCAATGTTTTTCTGAGCATTGTCGAACTGTCTATTCTGAACGGTTATAAAAATTTGTTGAATTTTAGTCTGGGAGATGGATTTTTTGCCATTCTAGAAGACTTGATTTCAAAAAATTTCTTGCGCGTCGGACCCAACCCGTGGGTCCTCCTTTGTCACTAAACTTGATTCTTAGCCCGAGCCCAGATTCAATTTCGTGCCGCCGCCTCTGTCCGATTCAATTGTTGTTGAAAGAACTACTATTTAATAACTACTAAAGAATAACAAACTTGAACCATGTTTGTATATCATACAAAATAAATATGATGACACTAGGCTGATAAAATCGACCATTAGCAGTGGCGAAATGGACTAAGGTTACCTTTAGTTCAAAAACTAAGGAGCCCGAAACAAAAATTTGCTCTACGTTATTTTACTCTGAAGGTGGTATTCTGGATATAATAAACGAACTAAAGAGGCCGCCAGCTTGTATGAAACATCAGTGTAATTGAATAGAATGTCTTTTGATTAGTATTTAATGTTTTGCCTACCGTATTTCCTCGAGAATAGGCCGACACTCGAAAGTAAGCCAATTCAAAATAGCTATATGATCGAGAAGGTCAAATGTTAGGATTACATAATTTTTACATTCATATTCGCATTTTGAGTCAAAACCTATTTATGAAATTTTGGATTCCAATTGCAAAAATCGATTTCCCTTCTAGAAACACATGCTTTTATATAACCACGATATATAAATAGGGCACAAAAATCGACTTGGCCACCCCAGGGAAAATATAGCCACCCCGCTACTGATGACGCTGTACCAAAAAGTTAAATTTTTGACAGTGCCCCCTCCCCCTATTCAAGTATAATTTTAACCCGATTCCACCTATATGATATAAATCCATTC
This sequence comes from Rhopilema esculentum, assembly GCF_057945365.1. Lineage (NCBI taxonomy): Eukaryota > Metazoa > Cnidaria > Scyphozoa > Rhizostomeae > Rhizostomatidae > Rhopilema > Rhopilema esculentum. Next base: position 15,860,285 of record NC_142824.1, read on the forward strand.
CTGTAGTTGAAGTTTCAACAACATTTGTTATGTAAGCCGCAAAAATGTTTAGTGAAGATTCAGTATTACTGACGAACAAACGTTTGGGATGAATATATGTTTTAAAAACAAATGTAGGGGATATTGAAATATATTTCTGAAAGTGGTAACCGAATTCCATGCTTAAATCAAAACATTCAAGCAGTTACGTGATATTGCTCTACAATTCTGAAAGCTAAATCGAATTCAAAATAATTGTAAAGCCCTTTACAATTGATCTCTCTTTATGCCTACATTTGAAAATACTTTCATCTTCTACTGTACTTTGCAGTCATTCTAAGTTAATATAGCCAATGTGATCTAGCTGGAGGAAAGGATCACATAGATATGTTTTCTTAGCGTCCGGTTCAAGTTGTTGATACTTTTGTAGAAGAAGATATCCAGTTTAGAACAGATTTTTAAGAAGAGATTTTTAGAACAAACGGAAACTCGTTGATACAAATTATTAATAGTAGAGGTTCAAGAAAATATTCCTGTACAACACCAAAATGCAGCTCTTCCTTTTGTGACGTAACATCATTTTTCGAAGCAAACTTTGGACTTCAGAGACTGAGGATATGATGAACTGAAACAACACAAATTTATTTCCACTTTTAAACTAGAAATAGATTTTTTAGTTTCTTCTTTAGGCAGTTGGAACGCTTTTAACACCCAAAAGCTGAAAATCAAAAGTCCTGTTCTGCTATGCAGATGGCTTTATATTAAACAGAAGCAGTTGGCAGCAGCACCAGCGTGAAGAAAAAAGGGGTTAGGGCTAAGTTCCGAGCAAATCCTATTGAACAATGTTTTAAGTTGGGCATTCCTTCGTATACATATACAAGGAAGACACCACATCCTTTCTTTATTACAAAAGCCCAACATGGATGTATTTTAATAATATTGTATTGTTTTCGAAAGCAATAATGGAAAAGTGTGACCTATTCTTGCACAGTAGATATTTCAAATTAAGTTGCCAACCTGAAGGCGAGTTTACTTTTGATAAATGCCATGTTGTATATGACATATGGACAAAGAGATAAATGGGTCGCTTAGATTAGGAGGAAAACGACGAGGAAAAAAGTAATTATAAATAATCCGAAATCAAATCATGTACAATTGCAGTCGCAACTTGAGAATTTTTCAACCATGGGTATCGCCATTCAAAGTGGAGAGAGGTTACAACATGGATACAATAAGATATCACTGCTAGCATTTTGTCCATATTTCTAATTAAACTGCTACATTGTTAAATTTAGAACTGGCCAAACCCGCACACTGGGCATTGAACTTACTAAAAATCGTTCACCGCCGATTTTTCCATTACCGAATTACCGCCCAATTTGGGAAAGATTACCGGATTACCGACAGAGGAAAAGGAAAATACCGTAATACCGTCAACCCCAAAGACCCCCCTCCCCCAGCAACATTGCTATTTTCTTTCTATGTTCAGTGACCTCTTTTTGAATCTTACTTGTGATAAAATTGCTTTGTATAGAAATTTCTTTGTATGCACATGCCAATTATAAAATTGAATTTGCATTAAGGCTCATTCAGCTTGTGTTTCCATTTCGAAGCCTAATCAAGCCCAAACATTTTTTCAATGTAAGCATACTAGGCATATACTTTCTCTTTTTATATATATTCTCAGCGTTACAATTATTATACAGGGTAAATACAGAGCATACAGAGTAAAAACGTCGGATAAGGTCCAAAGGTAAGCAGAAAATTTATATCCAGACACGGATTGACAGTAATTTGTAAGTGAAGTCATAGACACTTACTTCTTGTCTTTGGTGGAATAGTCGAGATTGTCTATCAAAAGGACCTTTACGTACGTAGTAGCATTTTAGGAAAAGTCAGTAGCATTTTAGGAACAAATTGAACTATTTTAGTAGAAATATTCACAATTCCAATCTCGAGCCATTTCTTGTATAAAAAGATTGCAGTCGTTGCTTTAAGTAGAAGCTGACATACCCCTTGGGAAAAAACACAGGCTCTAATCTCCGGACACAAGCCAAGAAAGGCTCTAATCTCCGGACACAGGCCAAGTAAAGATGAGATTTTCGTCAGCGTCAAGTCAAATACTTTTCAAGTCTTCTCTCAGAATGATGAACAATGTTTCGATAACTGTTGTGATATTCTGGTTTAGAGAAATAAAGGAACTTTCGAAAGGATTATTTTTATTTTAAAAAAACTAATTGGTTTAGACAGATGATTACCAACAAGAGATAACATTGCCAGGTAAGAATAATTCTACGAATGTCCACTTCTGCATTGCTAATACAATGAATACATCGAGCTTGTCAAAATTCGTGCAGTTTACAAAGATGCTTTGCGGGGCTGCTCCTACTATCCGAGTAGAGAATGTTTCTTCTAACTTTCCAACTTTGTGCTTCGTAATCAAAGTTTTGAAGCACACCCTAAACAATATTGATTGTAAAGTACAAGATTTGTTGGCTACGCTTGATAAAATGCCAGTCTTTGTTACAACTGAAGAGCGGGTTTTGTCTATTTTGGTTAAAAACAGGCTAAATAGCTGAAACATTAGAAAATACAAGCAGAAGAAAGGTGCACTGGTTAAGTGTTTCAATTGATTCAATCGTGTTGGATAATTGATAACAACGCAGAAACAGTTGATCGGAATTCTTGTAAATGTCTGGCTTTCAGAGTAAGTGGACACTTAATGGTAACAAGTAATAGATCCGTTTACGTAGAACTTTGTGCAACCTTATGCAGCTAAAGACTTCTTACTGCAGAAATAAGAACACATTGTATCGGCAAACACGAATCGAAACTCTTTCAATCAACTGCCACCTGAGAGATTTCAGAAAGGAAATTTAAAAATAGAGAACTACTCTTGGTTACAGTTTTTACGAAAAAATTGGTTTACAAAGAGCTATTATACAAAAGAACAAACATTAATGTCGTTGCTTGCTGGAAAAAGAGGGTGCTCATTGAGTTTATCGCAGCGAATAGAGTTTGGCTCAATCAGCCACATCATTAAAGTGTTACTTGAACTGCTACTTGTTCCGTGTTGCCAATCAAAACCTTAAATTAAAGCCTGCACCTTTTGCAGAAAATCCTTTCGTTGCAGCTGGCATGTGGAATCCAAGATTTGAGTCTTCATTCGCCTGAAACAATAAGCAAATATTACACACAATTTCAGACTACACCCTCACTCACGCCACGCCCCCTAAATAGTCAAAAGAAACAACCTACAATGCAAATTAATTCATTGAACTAGCAAAAAAGACAACTCTCAAAATCCTCCCTATCTGTCCCTGTGTTGCCAAAGCATATCAGGCAGAATAACCAAATTCGGAACCCAACTTCAAGAGAGTTGAAGACCTCTCGAAGATTGATCTCGATGAACATGTAAATGATCTTACCAGCTTGGAAGCAGCGGCTCCTCCCTCGGGGGGTTTAGGACTTGCGTTGTGTTTTCGAACTGCACGGTGTGCTAGCTCACTTTTCGCTGGCCACGTGGGGAACATAGAAGGATCCACTGGCAAAGGTGATTCCTAACAGGTTAAAGAGAAGGTAGGTAAATGAACAAAAGGTGAAGCTTTTTCTCGTTAATTTAGGAAAATTTTGTTCAACGAAAATTTCTTCTACAGAAAATCTCCATCGAATAGCAGTTTTGAAGAGCAAGAGAAGATTGTCAAGCTTTGTCAAGGATATGACAAAACGTGCCCAAGTGCAGAATAAGACTGAGCTGAGCTTCTCATTTCTAGATAATGAATAACGGCAAGATGGAGATTTGAAATTTGATCTTTTTACCTCAAAGTACTCGTGACTTAATGCTTCCTCGGCTGTTATTCTTCTTTGAGGATCATATGTTAAAAATCTGACAAAAAGAAAAAAAAATACATTAAGACCCTAGACTTTCCTTCATTCAAAAATCTACCAGTCAACACAAACAACATTGGATCTACTTATTTTGATGCTCAAAAACAAAAAACGTTCGTTGAAAACAGCAGTTAAAAATATCATCGACAGATAATGCAAAAAAAGATTAAAGGCGTTTGAAATTGTGATAGAAAACAGAATATTTACATCAATGGGAACAGTTGGAAAATAGAACTCCTCTAATATAACAAATGGGCAAAAAGATTACCTGTTCAAAAGATTGAACCCTTTGTCCGTAAATGTAGCTCCGAATCTATTGCGTAAAACATTATATGGATGGTGTGCAAAGTTTGTCTGAAAAAAGATCAAAGTCCAGTACAAGGCCACATCACGTGATTAGAAGATAGAAACAAGACTAAAAGATACAAATTAGAATATAAATTTCAAATAGCTGCCCTCTTTTTTATAGGAGGATTTGGAGAAAAAGGCTTGACAATTTCCAAAAAGCTGCAGCTAGGATAATATTTGCCAAGTAAAAATTGCAAAATAAGACTTTGCAGAAAGTTACCCAAATCGAAGTAAATGCAAATCAAGAAAGATACCTTCTTCACCATTGACAATTCGCTATAAGCCGGAGGGCCAGGCCAGATGTTGTCATTTGGAGTGCCGAGTTCCTGCAAACGATCAGATAAGTGATCTTTATTCAAAGAAAAACGCGAGATAAGTTGGTTGTGTAAGAGATTATTTGAGAAAAAGCATCACATCTAGAGATGCACAAGTAACGCATCCTAAAATGTTTTTGGGCTTTACTGTTTCAGGCCCCTTGTTTCCGTCTCTGCTGTCTCATAAAACTGCCAAAGCAAAATAACAAATTATCAGTTAATAATCTATCTGAACTCAATATAAAACATAACCCTAGGTATATGGAAAAGGACGACAACTTAGAACTTGTAAAGTGTAATCTTCATTAAAGACTTACCTTAAATATTTTATTGATCTGATCGATCTCCGACTTTCCAGGAAACAATGGTTTCATCAACAAAAGCTCAGCAAACACGCACCCAACTGACCAAAGGTCGATTGCAGTTTTGTATTCCTTGGCGAAATTAAGCTTTCGGTTATTTTATCAATTATCAATTTAAATATTTCACAGAACTATAGCAATGTGGAAGAATGTAAAACGAAGTTTAATGTAACTCTTTATGCTACAATAAGATAATTACAAAAAAAGATAGTTCTGAAACTAACTGAAAAAGGCAAACATAGAATATAGCAAAAGTTATTAAAGAAGTAAAAAGAAATAAAAAGAGAAAAATAAACCGAATAAAAAATAGACCAGAGCAATTCTGCAAATACATTTGAAGAATAAAACCGAATAAGAAAAACAAATAAAAAAATTGCGGCAATATAAATAAATGCATACAAACATAAAAGCATTTGAAAAAGCGATATAAAAACCTGCATGAAATAAAAAATGAGAAAGAGCCTTGGGAAACATAAAACCTGTATAGAAATCAAAATGAGTAACAAACCATTGCTAAGAAAAAAAATGTGTCAGACTAAGTACCTTTGCACCAAGCAGTAGTTCGGGAGCCCTGTACCAAAGGGTGACAACAATCGGCGTGTAATTTTTTAGAGGTGAACCATACTCACGAGCTAAACCAAAGTCACCAACCTTAAGAAAGTCAAGTTATTTCAACTTACATGAAAGCGAAAAACATTTTTAATAATTTTTGTCCAAGAAAAAGGCCATAGAAACTAACAGGTTGGAAATGAATGCGACAAAAAACAGGTATGCAATTGCGCAAAAAAATACAATAGTTAGTGGTGGTTTGTATAGGCTAACTGTATATGTGACCTAAAAACAAAATTAATTACAAAAACAAAGACACAAATGACGATGACAACAACAGGACCAGCGCACGGCTGTCGTCTCTATGACTGCTGTTGAAACCCACTGGAACTTACTTTGAGTATTCCCTTGTGACTCAGCAACAAGTTGGATGCCTTGATGTCTCGATGCAAAATCCAGTTATCGTGCAAGTGATTGACGCCTCTTAAAAGTTGGATCATCAAAGTTTTTACTTCTCCTGAAAGTAAAACGAAACATCGTGATTGAGCCACAACTGCAGAACTGCCACAACTGTATCTGTTCTTAAAGCTAAAAGTCGAAAAAAGCTAACGAAGTAAAAGTTGGCATAACGATTAACAGATAAAATTGAGAAGTTGAAAGTAATCGAGGTTGGAAGAGAACTAAGGTATAATAAAATGGAAATTTTGACTGGAATGGCTAGAGAAAATTTATTCATTGTCTAATGACAGCAAAGCTAAAGGGATAGTGGGAATGGTGATGAGTCTTACCAACTAAAAACGGTTGCGTCATGGTTTCCATGAGAGCTTTTAAATCATGTTCTACATAATCCATTACAATGTATATTTTGTCCATATTGCTACCAACAACGATTTCCTAAAACGAAAGTACGAAAAATCACCGGCAGAAGTAATTGAAAGGGGAAAGTTACTTAATAAATCGTTAATTCCACTTCCTATTTAAAAAAAATATATCAATAATAATAATGGACTAGTTAAAACTACAATTACGAGTCTCTATCACAGAGGCAATTTGTAACTGGCTAGGCTATTTTCACAAAATAAAACTATATCAATCATAGTGATAAAAATAAAAGATCAAGAAAAAAAATAAAATTCAAAACTCATAAATATTAAAAAAGTAGTTGAAATCCTGGCAGTAGAATTATGAACCTTTTGCAACTCTTGTATTTTGCAATCCAGCCTAGACATTAAAAAGATGCAGGATGAATAGTTTTTCTAGCAGCTTCTGTTGTTAGATACTTCCCGGATTGGCGGACAATATACAAGTAACAAATTGCTGAGTAACAGAGTTCATGAATTATCCGTCTATGCAACGCTATCTCGTTCTAGATGATTTTCATAAACATCATTGTTGGAAATCATTTATTTTCAATTGTCGAAAGAAAAAAGGACTAGGAAAAAAGGAAATTTCACAAACCCGAACAGTAACAATGTTTGGATGCTGGGCTTTGAGCAAAGTGTTTATTTCTCTCAACGACGTTATTGGAAAGCCCTCCTTTTCTTTCTCCATTTTCAGTCTCTTGAGAGCAACGATTTCGTCTACAAGCAAATTTGATGAACTGCTACTTAAACCCGATACTAAAGGTGCGGAAAATACCAAAAACTCGCTCGCTATATGGCAAAATAGTTGGCGATTTGGTTTCAGGTGAATACAATGAAAAAAAAGAATATTTGGGCATATGTTTTCATATAAAGCATACTGCATTGTATTTTCATAGCACACATGACATGTACTAACATAAATCGCAGGACTTTAGCAATTTTTTTGCTCCAAGAAAGGAGATTCAGAGTTTCGGATATTGAAGTGTGAAGGAAAATGAAAAACAATCTAATGAAAAGAATGTTTTATCAACTGTTTACAGAAAAGGATTTCCAATAGAAAAGAGAAACATTCCAAGTATGATTCTGAGTATGATTCTGATTACGCAGTTAAGAACAGCTGCCAACGAACGCAATGTACTTACCTGTACGATTATCCCTCGCGCGATATACAACTCCGTATGTCCCTTCTTCGATTTTATTCAGCCACTGAAACTCTTTAACGTCTCGGCAGCCCATAATTGCTGGATAATAAGTAGGCTTTTTTAGTTCAATTGGAGACGGGGGTGGAGAGAGCTCTACCTCTGAGCTGGCTGGCGAGATGTCATCATAATCTGCGTCTGCCGATTTCGATAAATGTTCATCGTCGTCTTCTTTGTTTTCATCTTTCTCAAGATCAGCACTTCGCGCCCTTTTTGGTGCTGGCTTCTCATATTCTTCGTCTCTGGCGACCTCCTCTTCACTGTCCTCATCTTCAAGTGATCGCTTCCCTTTACCAGATTTGGTTTTGTCTCTGTGGCGTTTTTTCCCTTTCTCGCCTCCACCCTTTCCTATTTTTTCTCTTTCTTTTTTGTGTTCTTTTTTGTCTTTTGTACCTACAACATCTGACTTTCCCTTTCCTTCTTTTTCCCTCGAAACGTCCTTGTTTTTGTCAATTTTTTCTTTACGATTCGACTTTGCTTCTTTTTTATTCCAGTCTCTTTCGATGCGCGCATCTTTTGGTGCTTCATCTTTCGTTGGTCTTTTCGATGCTTGCAATGCTCGTCTTCTCAAATCTTCCTCAGTTCGCTTGGTTTTGCTTATGGATTTCGATTTTTGCACTTCATGTTCAGCCTTTTTTTCATACTTGCTTCCATCATACTTTCGGTGTTTTCTCTCTTCGTATTCATCGTACCTTCCTTTCTTTTCTTTCTCCCGATCATCTACCTTTTTTCGATCTTCCCGAAGTCTTTTCTTGTCGTCTTTTACATCGGATCTTTCACTCTTATGACTTGACTTTGCCATTTTATCATGGCTCTTCCCCTTGCTTTTTTTCTTTGGTTTCCTCAACAAAGCTTGCTGAGGCGCCGCAATGTCAAGATGATCTACAACTACTTCTTCGCTGTCATCGTCGCTGTACTTGCTCTCCTTGGCATCTCTTTTAACAGCTTTTTCTTTACTTTGCTTTGTTTTTTTGAATATCAATGATCTTGGTTTCTCGGTATCCACATCACCGTCACTCTCAGATTCCGATTCCGCCTGTCTCTGTTCGCCTTTCATCTCTACACTGCTCATTTCACCTGCCACAGAACCAGCAGCTGATCTTCTTTCGCTGTGATCCAATTCCTCTTTAATACTGCTTTCGCTATCGGAAATATCGATTATATCCCCTGTCTTGCCGGCATCGTCAAAATTCATATCGTCTCTTGACTCTCGAGTATCCTCGTCACTTGCGTCGTCATTATCGTCATCATTATCGTCGTCACCACCCTCGCCGTCATCACTCGACCCGCTGCTCTCCATATCAGATTCGGCTTGTACTTTTTCTTCCACATCTGAATCTTTTCCAGAATCTCGTTTGTCCTCATCCTCGCTGCTCATATCCTCGTTAGAGCTGGATATTGCCTTAACTTCTCTGTAGACCTGACCGTTTCCACCTACAACATAAACACACACTTGCACAGTTGCCTGATGATCGCATCAAGAGTGAAAACTCGGAGTAATAAACTAGACCCGGTCTGTTCTATACACCAAAAGCTTGTACAGTTCTGCCTATACGACATCGAGCACTTCTTGACAGACGGGTCAAACAGTAATTTTCATATACACAAGCTTGCACAACTGCTTGCGATTTGAAAGCAAATGTACGCAAACAGCACGAAGGACAGGCTTTTCCTATCACCAATCAAATTAGAACCTGTTCCCCACCAATACAAGCAACGAGAGTGATTAAAATTGGAAATTGGAAAGTCATTACATCGTGCAAAGTTTTTAATCTGAGTCACTAACCTAAACGTCATTGGTAGGGATCTATGTTGAATTAGTTAACAAACAGTGCCGTTGGAACGAAATTCATATTTGGGGAGGCTTCCCATTGTATTCCTTCTCATTCAGTACACTGCTAAAAAGACAACGTACCCCCCCCCCCCAGCCCCCGGGTTCTGGCGGCCTTGATACAATCAACCTTCAAAATATGTTACATAAACTATTGAATTACACCTATAAATTCAATTTGTTTTTGAAAGAATGGCATAGAATTTAACAATTAGGAACATGAAATTTGCTAAACATACTCTCTATAAATTCATCTGGTGCATCTCTGCTAATTTCTCCTTCGTCGATGTCATCTCCGCTATCAAGCTGTGGGTTAGCATCCTCCCGAGAATCACTTTCTCTTTCCATCCGTTCTTCAACTGAATCCGCAGAGTGGGTCTTTTCACTGAATAGCCCCTCCGTAGCTGTTTGGACAGAGCGGGCAGGAGAGCTGTCAGTCGTGCTACTGACATCACTTTCAATTTCCCCCTCTTCTCGTTCTCTTTTAAACCGATACCTTTCGTGACTGTCCTTTTTTCTTTCTTCTTTTTCTGAAAATGAAAGTTAAAAGGCTCGAATATGCTATGTCCCCTGAGTTTTTTACTGGAAACGAATCCTTGGAAAAAATAGTGGCTTTTAGATACTTTTGGAAACACTTTGAATTACCTCGCAAAAAAACCTAGATACATGATTCAATAGGGAAATTCTTGTATATTTGATGAAACTTTTAATAATTCCAAGTCATATAATTGAAAGACCATGCAAAGCAAAGATTTCAAATGTTGAAATGTACTATGTGGCATACCAGACGTATGAATTGAGGCATGCATCAATCCGTCATCTTCTGAAGTATCCCCATCCATTACTTCAATCATAAAAAGAAAAAATTGACTGTTAACGATTGATTGATAATGACTAATAATTTTGTAGTGTCAAATAAATACACGAAAGGTATTACAAGTCTTACTCGCAGCAAATGCTAAAGCAACTGAGAATGAGCTTAGTCTTATTAGTTTTCTTATGACAGGATCTTAAAGTGCAACTCCCGGTAATAACGCTGAATTTTGCTAACCTAAAGGCAAGCCTAAAGTTCTTCAACAGAACTGATTTACAAATGAGGGCTGACAAATGCTAAAATATGCTGGACAAAAGAAAGACCAATAACTACTAAGCAAGTCAGAAATGGTGTGGCACACCATGGGCAACAATTTTTCTGCAGGACTGCCAGAGGGCTAAGTATAAGGACTTTTGTTTTTTGTTTACAAGAATGATCTCACTGTTAATGTCTAATTTATGTCACAATATGTAAACAGCAAACTGCTGAAGAGTCCAATGGGGATTTTGAGAAGGTACAGTTTTGAGCAAACAACGGAAATTGCAATTAGATATCTAAACTAAAGATTTAATTCTTCTTACAAAAACTCAAGCAATCCTATTCTCCTCTGCATAAGCATCTGGGACTAAATCTTGTTGGTAAATTAAATTTTGGAATTCCTACCTGAGAGGCTAGAATAAAAGCTAAAATGAGCACCGGCATGGTTAAATATCTTTCTAAATATGTTTTTAAAAACATGCTCAATGAGATTTACAAGCAATATGCAAGGCTCAATTCAGACTTTGGAGATATCTGGAATACAGTTCAAATACTCAACAACATATTCAATCATTTATTAAAGAGCATACTCAATCAGCTACCCTAGTTGCAACTGGTGAAAGAAGAGGCCATCTAGATAGTCACTATACAAATAGCTATCAACCCTAAAAATTAACAATCTCAGTCTTACTTATTTGTGAAAATCACAGATGAATGTTATCAGGTGGAAAATCATTTCTGGGACCAGATCCCAATTAGTTTAATGCCCAGCAGAGGCTTTATCTTTAAAAAATGTAGATATTTGCTGAATACTTTGTTGAGTCAGGCCTTGCAGTTTGAGGCACCTAATTGTCTTTCTGTGCCTTGGCACAATATGCCAAGGAGAGACAAGATGCATATTTTGTCACGCACCTGCTTCCCAAAAAGTAGTGATATCATGCATCTCACCATTTGGATTTAAGATTACTTTTTTATCAGACATATTGTCTTGTTGCTCCTGGAAACATTTTTCCAAGTACAGCATTCATCATTTAGGGAATCACAACATATGTATGTTAACAATGAACAAAGGCCTAGCTAGCGGGGGTGTAGGGGGTTCTGCATGAGTTTGTCAGTAAATTTCTAGTTGGTGGAAAAATACCCTGGTTTGTCTGTAAAATTGTCTATTTGTAGGTGAAATAGCACTTAAATTTCTCTCCCTCCATGTCTTTGTCAGTAAATTTTAATACTCATGACCCTTCACCCCCCCCCCCCCCCCTAGTCTGGAAGGTCAAGCTACACCACTGACAATGAAATACATGTTTGTGCTGGCTGGATGTGATGAAAGAACCACTCTAAATCGGCACAACCACTCTCATCATGACAGAAGTAACTTTTAAATTAAAAACGTATTAATAGTCTAGCTAGGCTTATTCAGGATCAAAAAATAGAAATTTCTTTTGTAGGTGTCTATCACACTTAAGAGTCAAGAGTTATATAATTGTTTGGTAACACAAAGCTTAAAAATCAAACAGAAAAGCCAGTAACATCACTTGTACAGATATTACAATGCGATTTAAACTTGAAGTTATGAATCGTATGCCTTGATAAAAAATATTGCACCTGGTGCAATATTTTTTATCAAGGCATACGATTCATAACTTCAAGTTTAAATCGCATTGTAATATCTGTACAAGTGATGTTACTGGCTTTTCTGTTTGATTTTTAAGCTTTGTGTTACCAAACAATTATATAACTCTTGACTCTTAAGTGTCAGCTAAATTCTTTACAGAGGGGCCTGTTTAATAATTCATTATGTAGTAAGCAGGGTTGCCAGGTCTCAAAACTGGCCAAAGCCAAATTTTGCGTGTCAAAAATTCAAATTAAGCCAAATATGAAAACGAGGTTTTAGAACAATAGAATCGAAGAAATGAAAACGAGGCATCTTTAGGTTTTGCAAATAAATGTTAATTTGTCATTATCCGACAATTGCTCTCAAAAATAAGGTATAATTAATAGAATTCATATTCTTTGCATGTCTTTCTGATTTCTCGTGGCTCAACAGATTAGATGCTTTAGGAGCAATTGCTCAACTTGCAAAAAGCGTTTTGTGATCCATCAGAAGCTTGTTTAATCCATGAATATTTGTCTTCCTCTGACTAAGCGTAACGCCGCCCATTCTCGTACGAAGATTTCCATTTAGACATGATTGCAAGAGAACAAGAAACAGTGAGGATAACCTTCACATTTGCATAAGTACATCGCACCAGGGATAAACATGTTATGACACTTCACACATCATGTTCTACCTTTAAAAAGAAACCCGAAAGTCTCTGTGAAACAAATGTTCAGAAAATTTTGAGAATTTTTCATATAAATCCAAAATAAGCCAAATTTTTGGCCAAATCCAAATCATATTTTGAAAGCCAAACAAGTTTTCATAAATCCAAATTTCTGGAATTTGGATTAGAAAAATCCAAACTGGCAACCCTGGTAGTAAGTTGTTGTGTTCAGCAGAACTTATTTTGGACACATCTTTGCTCTGGTCTGGCAATGATCTTTGATAAAAATGCCAAATTTGTCCACTCCAATATTATCTAAGTGCCTCTTGATGACTTAGGTACAATGCAAAAGGTTAGGGACAAAAAACCAATTCCCAAAAGGAAATGACTGCTTACATAAGACTAGACATAATCAGTGGAAACTTATATTGACAACTACTTTGCTGAATAGATGTTTTAGGTAACAGATCACTTAATATCTGCATCCACTGTCAAATACAAAAATGTAAACACAGACATTTGATTTATTGCATCTTTATTTTCTTGCATTCAGATCTCTATCTATCCATCTTTCTATTTAAGTACCATGTCCTCTTGTAGGACGTTGGTGACCATGGATTTGCACAAATCTCTATCTTTGTAGGCTATTAACCCTCTTCACTGTAAAACGTTTCACCTCCACAACAAGAAATTGGGCCAGCATCTATTCACTATAACTAAGACACTAAGTCAGGTAATTCTCCATACTCCTTTTATCTTTCTAGCTTTTTCTCTTCTTTTTTTCTTTCTTTGTTTTTTCTTTTTTTATCCTTTTGCTTCATTTTTTGGAGCAAGAAAAATTTATGGGCAATTGGTCCAGACTGGAAACTTTGTTTCTGGCGCAAACAGGTCCATGTGCCTGACTGCACAACTGTGTGCAACACGCACATTTAATAAATTTGCAATGTTATTAATGTGAAATGTATTCAAATAGGGACTTTGCGCGGCCAAAATGCAATAGTGCGCGGATGGAAAATTTCAGTGCTCAGGCAATATATCACGGGCATGCAACAAAGTTTCCAGTTTGGCAATTGGTGTTGTGGTTCTTTTTTTCCACCCTAATGAATGTCAGTTTATGTAAAAAATTAATGTATTAATTGCATGTATTTACAACCAAAATATTGGGTGAAATGTCTGCTTTTCAAATTCATATTTTCAAAATACTCTTATTGAATAGAATATGTTTGATTAGGATTAAACACTTTTTGTGTATTGCTGAATTACAATGCGAAATACTCACAAATGAAATACCATTAGAAGGTTTAAACATACTAAACTTATGACATTAAGTTCTCTGAAAACATCTTTTAAAATCTAGTGTGTTCCCTGGGTTCAACTGGGTTCCCTGGTCTACTTACGTGTCTGTGGATGATATTCCGTGTTACTCGACTTCAATTTACGTTCATATATTCGACTGTTTTGAAAGTCACTGATATTCGAATTCAAGTTACCCTGGGAACAAGACTCACAGTCATTCACAGTAGTTTAAAATTATGAATATGATAACGTATTGAGTAGCTTGATAAACCCAAATCTAGGTTAAAACATCTTGCCCGAGCCGACCGAGCGGCGCGCGTCCAAACAAACTTTAGAACGACCGTCCGAACTTCTTCAGAAACGGCTCTTCATTTCAGTTTGTGGCAGATTTATTGGAAACGTTCACTTTACCATGAAATTAAATAAAGATTACCTCGAAATGGTAACAGACAGTATTCTTTTGGATAAATCTGCGAAATATTTTCAGCAGTTCAGCATCAACAAAGACTGTCGCAACAGCAACTTCACTTTAGAATACCATGTTCATGTACCATGTTCAATCGACCTCCTATCGAAGTACTTGTCTCGTTTCGGTTCCGAAGTAAACACAGAACCAATGAGTGCAACTGCAAATAGATAGAGATAGAAATCTGTAGGTGCACAGAACAGAACGGCAAAACAGAAGCATGGCTCCTTTTCAGAGGACGAGTTGAACACGAAATGATTCGAGATAGCGATTAAATACTAACAATGGCTGATAGTGGTGATGTCACCAGACAAACCACCACATTTCCCTACAAAGAAATATATTTTCTAGGTTTAGAGTCCCAGTCAAATGTATATTGTTGTACAAAATTAGAGAATAGGCAACCTCTGAAAGATGGCGGTGATAAACTATTAGTTGGCTCTTTACGGGGAACAGTTGCCTGTATTGAGCCTATAGTAGATTATGGAAATGGTAATCCCCACCAGCTAACATCAAGTGAGATCTACTTTACTTACATCCCAGGTAAGTTCTCAGAAATGAGCAACACTCCCCCCCCCCCCCCCCCCAACTCAACTGTTTATGTGCCAAACAACTGAAATTTATATTTTGATTACCTTATTACTGATCGATTCAACATTGAACAAATCCGAAAATTGTCTACTTTAAATGGTCATCCTTTCAAATATTCACCTGACAAGGGTCTTGCACAAAGCTATTCAGTTTACACTAATATTCACCTTCTGGAAACTATAGCAGATTTTTTACATTTAACCCCTCATCCTGAGACTTTTTTATAGAAGGAACCAAATTTTTTAAAAGAGCTGGCAATTCTTAGTGAGATTTGATTCAGGCACATTCATTAGGCATTATCAGGCATGTTCAGAGGTTGTATGAGTTTTTTGAAAGTGGCTGATTAGATACAAAAGCAACAAGAATGTTATTAAATAATCAAGAGAATACAAAAGGCATAAGTTCAATAACGAAATTTGAAGATAATGCAAGTGTTATATTTATTTGGTTTCACCTCTGGTGAAGCTGACCTGAAATACACGATCAGTTTTTATCAGTTTTTAACTGACAGTTTTCAGTTTTCAGTTAGAAACTGATCGTGTATTTAACAAAAACTGACCAAAACTGATGCATTTATGAACGTCACTTTTTGACAGAAGAAGTTGAACGGTGTCTAACTTTGTCAGTTTTTAACTGATGGGATTTCTATTCATTGGTGCAGACTCTATTGTTTTAATCTGCCATCACTCTTATACCCTAGCGCAAGATGCAAATTTTTTCATAACAGTGTTGATTTCAAAATGTGAAAAAGTTACAAACACAGATGAATTTATATATGCCTGGAAGTAAGGAAAATCGTTATGCAATGTGACATCAGACTCAAAAGTAGTTTCGAAATATGAAAAAGTTTAAAAACGATATCTTTTTCATTTTTCCCTGTTTTTGCTTTTCTTGACGATCAAAGCTGTAGCAGAAAGAACTGCAATTTGTACACGATCAAGTTCCATATAAAGAAAGAGTGAGCTGTCAGTCAAAAAGTAAAGAAAACTTATCACGTATGGAGGATGTTTGCTTTAAGAGACTGAAAACTGTCAGTCAAAAAACTGATAAAAACTGATTGTGTATGTCACGCTTTAGACTATTTATACTTTGAGTAGTGCCAGCTGTCCCAGTAAACAAAAGTTTTGTTAATAGACAATGGTCTGTCATTTGCTGTAATCAGACTGGCCTTAGGGATAGGCTTAAAAGAGGATTTTTAAAGGATCTTCAGTTTATTGAAATTTTGTCTGTTCCTTTTTTGACTAGGGGATGCAGAAATAATCTCAATGGATTCATTCTCACGCATTCCTGGATCAAAGAATGAGTCTGTTGTCATAGCAATATCACTTATATTGGTGAAGGTAAATAAATTTGAGTTTTATGCTTTCTTCATGTCCTGTTGTGATATAGAATCAAGTAATATAATACCAGTAAATATGTTTATTCTGCTTATCTGAAAGAGCTCTAAAGAGCTTCAATCAACCAACCAGTATTAGAAGTCATGCTTAAAATATGATTATGTTTGATCAATTTTGTTATCTATTTATCATGCAAACTCAAAAATTTGTTTTTAACCAACAGAAGGCTCTTTTCTTGATTAGTTTACCAATTTGAGAGAGCTTCTTTTTCAAGAAATTATCTGCATGTATATCTGTTATTCTGGTAGTTAGAATTTCTTATTAAAATTTTTTATGTCTACCGTTGTACTTTTATTAATTTGTCATTTCTAAAAGACTGAACACTCCAAGAACAGGCTGAACACCCCAAGAACACCCCAAGAACACCCCAAGAACACCCCAAGAACACCCTAAGAACAAACTATTAAGCAGCGGAAACCCTTTAAAATATATCAAAATCGGCATATCATTTGCAAATAATTTGGTCAATCAACCAAAATTAATTTTGGGGTGGGAAAGGGCCTGTTAAGTCTAATGCTGTTGATGTTGCTACAACCAACTAATGTTTTGCATGCCAAAAGTGTGAACGGGGGTTTGTAAATTGTTGTGTGGCTAAAGCCCTTATAGTCCTTCTGCTACCATGGTTCCTGGCAACAAAAATTCAAATTCCGATTAATTTTATATTCAGAAACTTAGTTAGAAATGTATAACAATAAGATAATTATCCATTATAAGACAATAAGATTATCAGGGCCCCATTTGAGCACAGGCCCTAAAATTTGCCCCTCCTAAGCCCTCTTTTAAGTAACATGCTGTGGCCCTGCTGCTACCCTCTAACAAGTCCTGCACTATGCATTTTCTGTTTCATTTGTCAAAAACTCCTTATAAAAATCCTATCCAGGAATTGGGCCTGCAAGTGCACCAGCTGGAGACGTCACTGCCTGAAGAATAACAACACAACAAGAGAGGAGGTGTGTGTCTTGTTCCACTTAGCTAGCGTGCACTAGCATACCGTGCCCACATTATAGTTAATTTCTATTCTATGCCGTGACCATTTGGGCAAATTAGCAGATGGGAAGAACAATTGTTTGGAGGACAATAGGTAGTCAAGTGACATGTTGTATTTTTACATTGTCACTGGATACGAAAGATTTGAAAACAACAGGAAATTGCTTGAATGCACAAAGGGAGTAAAACTCAGAGTTGTTCTGCCTGTACAAACCCCCGTTCACACTTTTGGCGTGCAAAACATCAGTTGGTTGTAACAACACCAACAGCATTAGACTTATCAGGCCCTTTCCCGCCCCAAAATTAATTTTGATTGATTTTCCAAATTATTTTTTGAAATGCCCATTTTGAAATGTTTTAAGGGTGTTCAGCCGCTTAATAGCTTGTTCTTAGGGTGTTCAGCCTGTTATTTTAGAATCTATGTTTATTAATTGTGTTTTTATGCTATTTTTTAATGAAATAAAAACTGAGCTGAACTGAATATTCATACTTCTAATTCTACCCATGGTTTTGTTAAAACATTTCCTTCAATAGAAGATCACAAGATCTATTTATTATAAATAGACTTTCTATATGAAATAGAGCTTTTAATTGTTATAAATAGAATTAAAACTATTTATGAAGTAACTTAAAAAGTATGTACAAAAGTATGAAGTATTGAAGGAATTTGATGCTGTTTGTTTGCAAGCAGACAGTTAGTGACTGCCCATCTTATCTGATAACTGTTTATTGTCATGAAACATCACATCAAACAAATGGAATTTTTATTTTTAGAGTTTTGTTTTGCTAGGTCATTGAGGGGGCAAAAAAATATCAACATTTTTTGAATATCTACAAGGCAATGGGTCCTGAGCAGAAGGATTCCTTGCGTAATATTGCAAGTAAGGCATATATATTCATTCATGATTTTTTGGGTTGAAAATTTCATATTTGTGTTGCAGCCACAATATTTTTAAATTCAGAATTCAGATTTTAAGAGTTTTCTGTCATTTACTTTCACTAATGAAGCATCATCATCAGCTCATCATATTTTATCACCTAAAGCCTGAGTATGAAATTTTAGAGTTTGTGCTTTCCAGATAGATTTAAAGATAAATTGTTTTAGGCTCAGTAAAAATAAGCAAATGAGTTTTTAAGGAAATTATCAAAGGAAATTTTCATGTTGACCATAAATGCCCCAACTTGAAGGCATCCTACTTTGCAAGGAAATATTCTCTTATTAAAAGCCTTAAGGCAATCTTTTTTGTGGTCTCCACTGGTTAAACATAACTTGAACTTAATTATGGTCTTCCTTAAAGTGTCAGACTTACAAAAAGTTGTACATATATCTTTCCCTTTCTAAACGTTTCCTTTCCTTGCCACTGACAGCCTAGTGGCTGGCTCTTGGTCAGCTTTAGGTCCCCATTCGATCTAGCTGTAATGACAAGCCCTAACATTGGACAAGATCGGTCTATAGTTGACTGTTTGAGACTATGTATAGTTGACTGTGTCAGTTGGTTCTTTCTTATCAACTCTGTATGTTGGCTTACAAACTGCAAAAACCTCAGCACTGCTTTGTAGTGCGGTTTTTGGTTGCTTTGCTCATTAAAGAGACTGTCCTGGAAATTATTTTCAGGAGCAAAAACTCATTTTCTCTTCGTTTTAGGAAGCTGTCAGCATATTGAGTTATATTTTGTGCCATACCAACTTACTCACACAAGGTTTGCATTTTTGCATTTTACTTTGTTAGTAGGATGTTAATATTTTGTGTAATGTTTGCAAAATTGTAAGTTTCGTTTTATCTTTAGCATTACTTTTATGAATTCAAAGGCCATTGATGAATCATCTGCTCGCAAAAGGTTGCTGCAGCAGGCTCTTTGTCTCAAACTGAAGCCTTTCATTGTGAAAAATCTGCTATATCCATATTCATGTAAACAGGAAGTCTGCCCCTATCCACCATATAAACCCAATCTATCCATATAAGTTTTTATCCAGATCAAACGTTATCAGTAATCCTGTAAATGCAGCCTTAGATCCTGGTCTTGGCCAGCTAAATCAACAGCACCCCAGAATCACCCATTCCAGTTATTTAGCATAGTATATGAAAGGGACCGCAATTTCCAGCTTTAATTTGTATTGTTCAAAAGATCAAGCTTTCTTGACTGTGAAGATCTGAAACAGCAAGCAGAAACAATTCGTAATGACAAGAAACAATGTAGTACAATAGATATAGTCAATGACCTGCAAAACAGAAATACTTAAACGATGTAAACTAATGTTGCATCCGGCATTTGGGGCTTCATTAGAGTTGTGTCCTTGGTCCTTTAATCCTTTCCTAACATGTTAATGACAAGAGCAGCGCATATAATTTGATCCTAAAAAAGTTGTTGATGAACCAATTTTTCAAATCTTGCAAGCATTTAGAATGAATTGATATGTGACACAAGTTACAGGACTATCAGTGAAAGACTGCTATTGTGGAAATCAATGTCAAACTTGGCATTAAAAAAGTTTGCTTGCATGACTGATAAGCAAAACAGCAGGTATCAAAAGTATTATTTCGGCTCAAAACATTGATTCTTTGATGCAGATATATGTTATCACTTCTTGAATGCAGATATATGTTTTCACTTCTTGTATGCCGACGAGTTATCACTTCTTTTATGCAGATATGTTATTGTCATGATAAAGGGGGTTCTTTCCTAGCTTCTTAGATTTGCTATTTTTGAAATTTTTATGCTTCGTTTTGCTTTTCCATGACAGCATCATTTTGGGGAACCAAGGCAAAGAACAGGTTTTGCTACTTTCTGGAAGTGATAAAAAAGTGCATTTGTTTAAAGAGGTATGTCTGTAATTAACAATAATTACTCTCTAAACTCGCTGTTGTAGGCATTTGTCCTTAAAGTTTTATTTATAATCCTACCAAGATGCTTACAACTGTTTGCAGTCGTTGACGGTGAGCGTCGGGACAGCTGAATGGAGTTGAACTTTCACAATCGTTACGCCTGTCCCGATTAGAGAAAATTTGATTAAAAGAAGAACAGGTTTTAGGAACAGGCACGTCTTAGCGAGAGACAGGTTTCATTGCAGGCACTATTTTTCTGGGCCATTCTCCAGTTGGTTGGCCAGCCAGTCACAGTTGAAACTCAATAGGTCGAGTTTTCAATGCAGAAGTTTGTTTGTTCTATCGAGGATTAAGCTGGGAACTAAATCTTGCTTCTAAATACCGCCTAACTGGCCATAAATTGATATCAAGCAAAAAAGTAGCAATGAATATTGAAAAATATATTTTTTCATGCACCTCTAAATGTATCTATAATATGTCAATAGTTGGTATATATCTATAAATAATGTTTTAAAGTTAACATAAAAATCTAATAGCTACGTAAAAGCTAATAAACGCCAACAATCGAAAAGGAAACTAGACAGGGGAATCTCATGAGCAATCTAGCAAACAGGGTAACCGAGATTTTTTCTTTTGATATGTGATCCTGGTGGGTCTTTGACTCAAAATCCATCAGGGGCCCTGACGATTTTATTGTTCCCGGCCATCGAAAAATTTTCAATCTAATCTTAAAACCAATGATATCCTTGGAGAGAAAATTCAAAAATGAATAAAAAATCGTAGGAAACCTATATTGTTAAATAATAAACCTGTCGAAAGATATGAGCTCTTAAAATATTGCGAAAATGAGGTCATCAAATGAGTACAAAATCTTTACCATGTCTTTTCTCGCTTATTTTTCGTTGTTTTGATAAGCGCTAAATCTCAGAATGGCACAGGATTACTTTTTGGAGACAATCGAACTATTTTCGATAAGAAAAATTAATATTTGTTGCATCTTTTCACGCCATAATCATTTCAATTAAAGAAAATGTCTTTTGCAAAATACGGCCACACTCATGTTTTGTTTCTTCTGGAAAACTCGGTAATGATGAACGAAGCTAGGAACGAAGTTAAGTACACGCATTAACTAGGCTGTAGAAACAGAACTGAAGCAGTTAGCAACTGAGTAGAGACCGCTCACATTAACGCTCCAAGTTAAGATAAACTTTAGCGAAAACAATCAAAAAATCTACCCATAGCGTACACAAAGAGGACCGTAGCCAAAAGTAGTCTCTGTCAGCAAGTACTGTAGATTCCGTTGGTGATCGAGTACTGCATTATCTAATTTCAGTCAAGTTTATTATCCTTAATTATTGTTTTTATACAAAATTCTGAGTTCCTATTTTGGAAACGCAAAACATCTGGGCATAAAATTCTTTTTAACCGTATTAAAATGGTTGTTAAAGAATGTCCAAGGATTTTAACCTACCTAGACTACGGTCAATTTGATCCTGTAAAGTTTAGTAAAATTGCTTAAATGTAGATGAAAAGACTTCGTCATGAGTTAATTAAACTTTAAGCAATTAAATCGTGTTTGACAAATATGTTTGTAATTATACAGCGACTTTTTACATAGTTTTGAAAGAGGCAAACATTTTGAAACATACTGAAGTTTCTCATTTTCATTTTTTTTCAAGCAGTTTTTAAATTCTGTTCCACCGAAAATCGTTTCTTGTTATTTTTCTTCGTTAATAAATTTTGCAATAAGTTGTAAATAAGTCCTACGTAACCTTTGTGTAATTTAATTTACTTTGATCTTGTTTATCTTGTTCGGGCTTAGCAGACCTATTTACTGCTGGTAGTGAGAAATTTGATCGACTTTTCGTAGCGGTATTCGACTCATCCGTACTTCGATTTATCCGGTGCCATTTCTCTACGTAGGTCGGTAATAAGGCTATAGTTACTGTTTCAACGCGAGGAAATACTAATCGGATTGTGTGTTTGTTACATGTATTAAGGCAACTTCATCTATCCCTTGTTTAGAACGAAGAAATACAACGATTCGAAGAATACCCGATCGAGGAAAGCTTTCCAGAATTTTGCGATTTGCCCAGCAGGTACTTCGTGACAAAGACCCAGTATACACTATACTAGGGATCTAATTCATCTTTATGGGTCGCTTTTGAGCGCCGATTTCAACTTGGAATTTACCATTGCTGAAAAACATTTACCATTTTTCGAAACATAGAACATCGCTCGTTTGTCATATTATAAGAATATATAGCAACGTATTGCAGAGATCATGAATCAATTGTTGTAAAACCGATTTAATTTGTCAGCGAATTTCTCCACAATTCCACCACTGTTTTTGGTTTAACTGTTTTTGGTTAAACTGTTTTTGGTTTATAGTATGTTTCAGCAGACATCCTTTATCTGAACCTCTCTATTATCATTGTTTATTGTTTCAAGGCAAATGATTCTTCTATAATAGTTAGTAAGGCAGAATTTTGGTTCCAAAGCCTTCCCTAGGTGCTTTTGAAAGCAAAACACGTATTACTAAATTATTTCTTACTGTATAATTTTTGTTTAATTAAGATCATGTTTTATGTTTGCAGTGTTATTTGGATGGACGTGAAGCACTGTCGTTTTAGTATAAGAGTGACAGCGTTTGGATGTGAAAATGGCTTTGCCAAGGTTACTGCTGTTGATGCCAATGCAGGTATTTAAGAAGTTTCTAAGACGGTCTTTTCTTGAAAGCTTTGCGGTAATTTCATTTTAGGCTTTCTAAATTTCTCGTGAATTACAATTCCAAAACCAAATCACTTCAGATTTTGATATTACGAACTTTTGCAATCTGAGGATTAAGTCTGCATCTTTCTTGCGTATATCATCACTGACACGGCCTCACAAAGCTGGCTGTTTAAGGATTTGCAATGTCAGTTTTAGCTGCATTTTGCTTGTGGGGTTTTTAGTTTTTTATTAATGTAAACTGTTTTCACTGTGAGATATTTCTTGAAAAAACTTCCATTTAACAGTTGTATTAAAAAGCTACACAATGGACATCGGTGGGCTTGTGACGTCGGTGCGTTTGTTTGCACTGAGTGACGCATCATTGGCGGGCAAAGGTAATGTGGATAGCAATCCTTTCTATTTTTCCGTAAAGTTATGTACGTCTTGGCTGAATATGATACGTAAAGAAGACGAAAGGTGTGAATTCTTGTGGTAACCACCATGACGACATTCTAATCCATGAAACAGCTTTTCCTGATAATCTTGAAGGCGCAAAATTGACAATCATATCTATGCTTCCCTTTCTTATTGCTTTTTAGATTTATTTTGTAGTTTCAGGTCTCTAGGCACCAGCTGCTAGACCACTAGCTTCAGGAAAGACTGATTTTTCATTCTTGTGATTAGATTGAAACCTTCCCAAATTGGCTTGATTTATTTTTCATTACTTTTAGAACAAACTTCAGAAGAAAACGAGTTTTTCCCCGCGTGTGAAGAATTGTCATTGCTTGTTACATGTGCCATGGAACTCTCCGTTGTTTATTTGTAAGACAGCCCAGATTCTGTTAATTAATCGCCAAGCTTTAACATTTTCACATTTAACGTAAAAGCAAAGTTTTCTTTCCGTTTGTGCCTGGCACTTGCACCAACTTCTGATAACTCGAACTTGCGATAACCCAAAAAATTCGCCATTTCTTGGGAGTTTCAAGTACTTTTTACGGAATTATTTTGAGTTCTATTTGTAGCTTCCGAATTCAATTCGAGCATGCGCACTTTTGATGTGGATATCAGTAATTTGTTGACCGTCGATCTTTCTCCTCAACCGACTGCTGGCCTATATCGATTACCGATTGGCTACTTCGATGCTTTGTTAACATTTTGAAACCAGATTAGCATTACAGCCCGCACTTGATAAGATATTATTTAACATTGATTTTCATGAACTTGAGATTATATTAAGACTTTTTATTTTTATTTTTAGACTGCTAATAATATTCTTTTAGGAATGTATACAATCGTGGCTTTGATGAAATGGTTGTCTTACCTCAATCGGATCACTTTGACAGCGTCTTATGCTCAGCAGTTGCTGACTTTGATCTTGATGGCCATTGCGAAATACTTCTTGGTACATATGGACAGGTGCGTTTGGCCAATTACTGTTTATCTTTCGATTTTCTTTTTTTCAATCAAAAGCTTTTTATGTCAGCCTTTATCAAGTTAAAGAACCCTTTCCTGTGTATTTCATTACTTTTTGAAATGTTTTTGGCTGCCATATACATGGTGTGTGTTTTCTGTCTCCAGATCTTTTGAAAATGATAACACCATCAATTTTTTGGAGAACTGTAGAAAAATCTTTACTTGCTACCTTTTGCCACCTTAAAAATATTCATTAGGTATTTTCTTCTCATACAAGGACCGTCTCAGTAAATGAACCATTTAAGAGATGTTGCGGGTTACAATACAAGATTTCAAAAGCTTTCGGATTCGTCTTAGGGGATCTTTGGTATTTTGCTATAGGCTTTTGAATCAGGAGATCCCTTTAAAGGCCGAAATAAGCCACATTAGCTTGAAATAAGACGAAGATGGATAATATCTATTCAGAATATGCTGATCCGTTTAGGACTGAGGAGAGTCTGGAAATGTCTTACATGCTGGGAGAAGTTTTTTTTCTGAAAATCTTTTGGAAAATTTTGAAATCCTCATTCAATTTAAATCCTCTTGCTTTTCGGACGCATAAAAATTTAGGAATTATCATTCTGACTATTTTACTTTTTTTACTTTCAACTAATTTGCTTTACGCTATTAGGCGTGTGTGTTTGTTATTGCTGCTTTATCCAAATATATATTTTGTTCTTTTCATGCACGAAGGAGCTGCTTGTGTACAAGTCTCGCACTTCGTCTGTTCAAAGTGAGTGCATTCCACTGCATTTTGATCTTCAGTATGCAAAGAGTTTCCCGAAACCGATCTTCGCCGTGAAAATGGTCGACTTAATAGTGAATGGGGTGAAAGACCTTGCTGTGGTTACTATGAATGGCATCCATATATTGCAGGTAGGTCACCTGGCAGTTAAATAATTCAGCTAGTCACCACAGATTCAAAGGTCCGTGACAAGTTTTAACAGATAAACCGCACATGTTTTGCCCTATTTTTACCTACAATTGTTTCAATTTGATGCGTAAACCTAGTTACCTAATATTATTCTAGCTGTATATTTCATCAATTTCAAAGTTGAGATGAACTCGTTAAGCGTTTGGCTTTTCGTTAAATTTTCGTTTATTCAGCGACAACTCGCTGTATACTTTTGCTACATTATTTCACCGCTTTTCATAACTACTTGTTCCTTGATTTTCAGTTTGACGTACACCAAGCGGCAGAAGCTATAATACAAAGGATTTCAGCCGCCCCTCAAGACTTGGAAGTCAGTGACTGCAATAATGAAAGAGCGTCACAAGAGGGTGTGGACCCCATGCCCCCATAACAGAAGAGAGTTCAGCACACCTTCGATACAGCAGCAAGATATGAAAGAGGCGACATTTGTTTACCACAATCTAGTGTCTCTGTTATAGCTTCACGGACATTAGATACAATGAAACATTTAACGAAGGCAACCCTTCGTTTGAGCTTCAACTAAGGTTTCTTTTAAATTAAAAATTGTGATTATCAATGAGACTATACCTTGATAAACAGTTTTAAAAACTTCATATAAGCCTGCCAATTTGGAGCGACTCGAGCCGGAATTTTGTTCTTTACCCCCTATGGTACGCTTGAAGTTGCTTGATTGCTTTAAGTATGTAAATGTAGAGGTCAGATTGTGAGTTCCCTTTTTAAAAGCAAGTCATCCCGTCATGTTCAGGACGTGATCAATTTGCAGTGCAGAAAATAAAACAGAAATAAAGTCTTGCAGCGACGCTTCAATTTCAAAATAATTTGTTCTATTCAATCACACATGAGTGAATTCCTTAAGCCCTACACAATGTTAACATGGGGTTACAAGTAAAATAACCAAATATGCAAAGGTGAAAATTGTGGAAGTGCTTCAGCAACTAAAGATCGTGCTTCAGCACTGGCAATCATAACTTAAGGTTTTTCAAGGCTTATGTCTATGAATGTCGGATGCAGAAGTAAAAGAAAAAACGTGGAATCTGATTGAACAGCTTATTGAAACAGAGGATACCTTTATGAGTATTTGCCAATTCCATTGCCTTAGCTTTGAGTTCTTCCAGAAAAACATGAAAGATAACAGCTTCTGTTTACATAAGCAAGAAAAGCTGCTTTTGCATGTAGATTTCTGCAGTTTCCTATTAAACTCTAATTTGTCATAAGAATATTAGTTTAAAATTTGCTTGCGAAATTGGTTTCATGCAAAAGTTTTAGTCAATACATTGGCATCCAGGGAACATTGCAAGGTGTTAGATCGCAAGCTAACTTTGTTGATGTGCTGATTTAGATGGTTTCCCAAGCGAACTGTTCCGATGTCTGGTATCGGTTGTTTCGTCAGGACTATTAAATGCAGTTTTGCTTTTTTAGCTCTCAACCCGTATTGACATTTTTTAAACAGAACAAACCATATTGTATTGACAATACAAAGCAGTGCAGTTTAGCATTGAGATGTAATTCCACTCTATTCAGCTGGTATTAATTTGGCATGGAGCATATAGAGTGGCTGGCTACGGCATCAAAAACCACTGAGTTGCCATTTTCAAACGTAAGAAAGGTGACTTGTGGTTCATGAAATTTTCATTTCTTAAATTTGAATTTTCTTATTTCCAGTTGTTAAAGTATATGGCTTGGCATGTGTTCGTACTTCATTGATCAATAATTCATCGCGCCAACTGCTTTCATATATTGCCAACTGAAGTAGTGATCTTTTTATGGTCGTTGTGTGCTTTGTTTCGTCATACACGTTGTCAAAGATGCATGTCGCAGTTTTTAGAAGCAAGCTCTGTGGTTTAGTCGATTCAATTCCTGAGTGACCTGAATTTGCTTCTTAGCAAGTCTAAAGTTTCGAAAGGAGTGATTACTATGGTCTGGAATTGGGACTCCATTAACAAAATTATTAAAGATGATTGCCGTTAATGATTCACAGGAAACTAAGTCAGATGTATCTTTGAATTTATCGCAGTCGACCCAGCCACCCTGGAAATTATCAAGCGAACTCAAGTGCTCCTTGTACGTTTTATACACACTAATCAGTTCATTTGGAATCAGTGGAAACATTGCAGTTTGCTACATTATCGGAATTAAGAAAAAGCGAAAAAGAAGATTCGATATTCTATTGATTTCTCTAGCTTTTGCAGATTTGCTTGCATTGATATCGGGATCTGTAACAATGATAGGTGATTTAGCTGGAGATTTGAGTCATTGGTATTTTGGGTCGTTTCTTTGTAAACTGTTGCCATCAATCGCTCCCGTCACGCTGTTTGTGTCGTCATGGACTTTGGTGGTTATTTCATTCGATCGTTACCAGTATGTTGAATTTAGCATACTTACATTACTATATTACATTTACAGCTTAGTGCGTTATGTCTCTATTTTATTCTTTTTTTTGTAGGAAAAACACTGACTTTCAAAAGATTTTAAATCTGTAGTAATGAGCTATAATTTTAGAGGTTTTCAATTTCATTGCACTTTCAAGTACTTTAGGCAAAGAGGCCAAATAATATATAAGCAAATGAAAAGTCAAAGTAAAATATTGCACAAGACTAATAATCTTAGTAACTGTCTTTTTTTATCCCTTTTATATATGAGTAACAGTCCTTTTAAGGTCGTCACACATTACTGGTAACACCGGCAACATTGCTTCGGTATTTATTGTTCTGCCACGATTTATTTGTCTGTTAAAGCAATTTCCTTGCCATCGCAGAGTCATGCGCAGACGACGACGCGCTGAGTTGTCGCTGCGAGTCATTGCACTGCAGTTAGCTGTCGTCTGGATCTTGGCTGTTTCGATGACATTTCCGTACATGGTTGGGTCACAATACGAGAATTCCCAATGTTTAACTGTACCGTTATGGCCTCCGCATCCCTGGGTCATGTACGTTGGATTTTGGATCATCACCGGCTGGGGAGTTCCTCTACTTATGATAGGTATCTTTTACTGCTTAGTTCTTCGATCGCTTTCCAATGGACTCTCCGAAGGATGCCATTTAACCATTCTGCAAAAGAGGCTCAAGCGTAATAAAGACATTTTATCAATGTTTATCGTCATCGTTTGTGTCTTCTTCTTGTTGACAACGCCGTATGCTGCGTTTTACTTCTCCGCCACTTATTTGATGCTGTTGAGGCCGCAAAGCATCGATCATGGAACAGCTCAACAAGTCAATTACGCCCTGTTCACGCTGATGATGGTCAACTCCAGTATCAATCCAGTCATTTATGCAAAACTACATAAAGAGGTCAACATGTTTGTTGTAAGATGCTGGAAACGTTTCACAGACCAACTTCGTGCACTTTGCTGCCCTCTGTCAAGTCCAAAAATCGTTGTTTATGAGATGGCAGTTGAGAGAGGGAATGCAAAGAACCAGTCCAGCATGGTTTGAGAACTTCAACCTCCTGAGACTTTCTTTTCGTTTCATTTATATCATTTTAATTTTTATTTTGTAATATTTACACACAATTCTCCTTCAGCTCTTTTTAGTATAATATAATTTGAAATTTATTTTCGTTATGGGTGGGGTAGTTTGATATCTAAGACCTAGTTGTAAATTTTGCATTACGTAAGTTGTGTATCATTGCCAACTAGATCTTTGATAACAAAACAATTAATAATCCGGTTTGGCAGATCTAGTTGGGTGATTTTAATTTAAAAACACAAGCCACTGGTTTATTATCAGCTGAAATATATTTTTTTTAAATTAAACGTTTGCAACATATGGACTTGGTTGATTTTCAAAAAGCATGCCAATTACCTACAGAAATTTGCTGCAATATCCAACGATATCAAAATTCTTTCGACCATGCCAAGGAATTGAAACCTGCAATTCTCTGTAATTTATTGAATACTGTAAATAATGGAATATATCTACCAGCACATCTAAATCAAAATGTCGGATATTTTTAAAGGAAATGCAAGGAGACCTTCTTCCGTTGATAATGTTCCACTTGAAAATGTTGATACATTGACATGACCATGACATATCTAAGCATTTCAATAACCTTTATCTGCTTACATCTATGACATCTAATGATACTATCGTCTCACGAGAGCCCAACTGTGTTAAGTTTACTTTAATCAGCCTGATCAATCCAAAACGCCTTTATACCAACCCTTTTGAAATCATCAACTAAACAGATAACTTTCTTGTTAGGCCGAACTATGTAGACATTCATTCAGCACCGAAAGAAGTTCTGAGGTTTGCGATTTTAGAAACAAATGTTACTTTTGCCTGCCAATTATCATAGAAACCAAATCAAATACAAGAGATAACAAAACTACATATAATGAGCTGATTACACTCGACGGAGAAGATTATACTGCTGTTTATTCCAGACATTGTTGGGTTATTCAACCGGTCACAGGGTTTTCCTTAGGTAAAGTTTTTCGACAGCTTTCCACCCTGCTTTTTGCTAAGAGGCTTAGTCGGGGTATCAAAATTTCTCCTGGTTATTATCTGCACGGCTCGGTTTGACAGTTTTTCTTGCTTTTCTTTCAATAAGTAACACGTAATTAAGTTATGTTTACTTGTTTCAGTTGTTAATATTTATCAATTTGCTGCAATATTATGGCATAATTTGATGAATATTGTATCACTTCATTAAAATAGTTTATGTAAATAGTTTGTTAGGAATACTACAGTGTTACAAATTGAACAATACTGAGTAGCCAAAATATTGCAGTGATAGGATTTTGCAATGATCAATGCGAAGACTGAAACAAAACAGTATGATACTGCAAATCTGTGCTCGAGAGAGTGGATTTCAACTTTCTAGATACGTTTTCCAGAGCTCTCTCTCATGGGCACTTTTCTACGTTATTACTACCTGTACATCACAAGTGGGAGGGAGTAGCTGTGTATTTAACTGTAAAAGATGCGTACAAATGTGATTGTTAGCAGTGAATGAAGTTTCTCATGGCGGTTTATTAACGATGATGATTGCCTAACAGAAGTTGCAGATTAAATATGCGGTAAAAAAGAACATAAGGAAACAAATCAGAAATGGATGACAGAAGAAATCCTAGATATTATGGAAGAAAGAAGATTTGCAAAAAATGACACAACAAGATATAAAGTATTATCCAAAATAATTAACAAAAGATGCAGGAAAGCTAAAGAACAGCACTATGATGAAAAATGTAAGGAGATCAAACTTCTAGACAATTCACACAATCTAATCACGTATCAAAAAATCAAAGACCTTAAATTTGTCCTAATGAAATTTTTTTAATATCTGATATCAAGTATGGTTCTTTTCATTTTGTACATTTTCATGTTGTAGAGATGAAAATAAGAAAGATCACTGAAGCAAACCCTATTGCGTAAAAGATCACTGAAGCAAACCCTATTGCGTAAAACTTTAAGAGGCAACTAAGGCAAAAAGTGACCAATAAAACGCAAAC
The DNA here is from genome assembly GCF_057945365.1 of Rhopilema esculentum. Classification (NCBI taxonomy): domain Eukaryota; kingdom Metazoa; phylum Cnidaria; class Scyphozoa; order Rhizostomeae; family Rhizostomatidae; genus Rhopilema; species Rhopilema esculentum. Next base: position 15,891,059 of record NC_142824.1, read on the forward strand.
AGATCAAAATGTCATAAAAATACAATAATCTCTTCAGGCCCGCTTTTAGTGTGTTGGGGCCCTGTGCCCAAAGTTGATTGGGGCCCCTTAAAATTTACCAACAAATTTGTTTCACATTCACTGCACAGTACTTGGCTAAACATAATCAACCAACTATAAAACACGAATAAACTTGTATCCATTGCGCATTTCAGTACATTCCCAATAAAACTGCCTAACTGCTGGAAACTTTTCGATGGGGTCTAGAACTGCCAGGACATCAAAATCTGCTGCCATTAAACATAAAGAAACAATGCGCTACTGTGACATTGTGGACCTTGGCTCACACTCTTTTTACTTACCCTTTTCAGCAAGGTGAAATATTTTTCACCGGGGAAACATCTGTATAGCAAATTGAGCAACAAACTAAGGGCAGTCATTGCATTGGGGGAAGCTTCAACCAGGACAAGCGAAAGTTTAAAAAGCCCTGGGGTAAAAACAAAATATGAGGCCCCCTGCGAGCGGAGCAAGCTGAAAATTGACCACGTCCTTTATCCCATTCTGAAAATGGAATTCGTTACTTTACGAGGCCCCCTAGATAGAAATCAAGAGCACTTGAAAGGCTTTTAAAACTTTGCACGGTGCCCACTGAATCGAAGAATTTTAGGGGGCCCATAGGTAAATGCGTCATTGAGATTCTTAGTTACTTTTCTTGGAAGATTAAGCAAATCAAAAAATATACGCCTCTAAGAGAGCTCATCGGCATTATTTGAAATGACATTTTTAAAATTTTGAAATAACCTCAGCTGTATATTCTACTATTTATCCTTTAAGAAGACACCGGTTTTCTTGCTGAGCTATTTCAATTCAAAGTTTAGCATTTTGTACAAAAGAAAATAAAAGTTGTCAGCGTTGATAGTGCAGTTCACCTTTCTTTATTTACAATTTGGTACCCTATCTAGCTATGCATGCAAGCTAATTAAAACCAACTTATTTAAATTACCAACGCTAAATATAATATAAATCAAATATAACCGATGCTGCTAACATATTCCTTGCAAAGATTACAAGTACAATTAAACGATGTAAATTCTGAGATTTTTTTTTGAATATTGATAAAGTAGGGGTAGTACTTTATCTCATTTGGAATTGAGTTCTATATTTGGCTTAATCTGTATGATACGGTATAAAATCCATATATTTTGTAATGTGGCCCCGCTGTTTTGAATTGGGAGTTTCTTAAGTAATATGGGCATTCATTTATAGAAAATATTTCATCCATAAAAGGTGGATTCAATCCGTTAAATGTTTTGTAAATTTCTATCGCAAGATATTGTAAATTTTTCTTATGAGAAGTTATTGTTTTATTCTTTATTAAAAGTTGTTCAAAAGTTGATTCACAATCATCATGAGCTATTCTCATTGCTCTTTCATGAATCCGGTTTATTCGATTTTTACTTTTCCTACTGCAAAACATCCAAATAAGAGGACAATAATTAAAATATGATAATATGAACGTTTTCATTAAAAAATTCGCTTAGATTCGTCCATATACGAAGCAATCCTGGCTAGAGCGTTTACCTTTTTCCCAGCTTCTTTACAAAAAACTTTAATATGTTCTTCTAATCTAAGTTGATGGTCTAGTGTTACTTCCAAAAGTTTAACATTCTTACTTTCTATTATGCTAGAACCATTTATTTGAATTTTAGATTCCTCTAAATTGGATCGATTGGCTTTAAATGTTATAAGCTTGCTTTTATCGCCATTGAGCACCAACAAATTTTCATAAAACCATTTATTAAGAATAGCTGCTTCCGATTCTAAGTCGTCAGTTAGTTCATTCATATCAGTACTTGACAGCCAAATTGTATTATCATCTGCATAGTTGCATAAGTTGCTTTTGTTCAAATGCAGCAAAATATCATTTATGTAAATATTGAAAAGCAAAGGGCCTAAGACTGATCCTTGAGGAGTTCCTTGCTTTGTTTCCATCCATTCACTAAATTCTGAGTTTATTTTTACTCGTCGTACTCTTTAATCTAGATAACTATACATAAATTCCATTGCGTTGTCGCTAAAGCCATAAGATTTCAATTTGGCTAGTAGAAGTATATGGGGTAAAAAATCAAATGCTTTTGATAAATCCATATGCACTGTACCAGCCACATCTTTTTTATCCAGGCACTTTTTTTCAGACCTTTAATAAGTCGTAATAAAGCATGTTGTGTGCTATAACCTTTTCTGAATCCACAAAGCAAAGGGAATAGTTTAACAATGATGTAATTGTAGATTTGATTGAACATTATTCTCTCAAAAACCTTTGAAGCTGAGGGGAGCACACTTATTGGTCTATAATTCTCTTTACTAGTTGAATCTCCTTTTTTGAAAATAGGGCACACATTAGCCATTTTCATAAGAAAGGGAAACGTTTTATCAGAAATAGATCGATTGAATATTTCAGCTAGTGGTCCAGAGACAACGTCTATTGCCATTCTAAGAACTTTTAGGAGGATGTTATCGGCTCCTGTTGATTTGTCCTCCTTTGGGTTGTAAATTATCTCTCTTACCTCATTTGAAGTTACATTTTCAAAGTTAAACTTAGAAAATTGATCAAACGTTTCCTTGATTTTTAAAATACTACGGTGGTTTTTATAGCATTTCAATTGATCTAATATGGACGAAACTGCCCCTTCGTCAGACGTCTGTTGCACATTATCAGATAAAGGTCGGGCGATATTGAGGCTTTCAGTAATATTTACGAAGTGATTATTCAACGTCTGTGCAACTATTTTGCTGTAAGACAGGATTTCGTCGTTCTCTATCAGTATGATTTTATTTGCCTTTGCATTTTTATCATTTAATAAAGGCTGGATAGTTTTCCAGAATTTTTTAGTATCGTTGACGAATTTAACATCTAAATTTTCGAAATATCTTCTTTTAGTGCGTCTAATTAATTTAACACATCTATTTCTGACTTTTTTGTACCTCTCCCTATTAGAAACTGTTTTATTTTTGTTGAGCTCTCTTTTTGCCTTAGATCTCAGCATTATCAATTTTCTTTTATCTTTATTCATCAAAAGGCGCATTGTTTGCTCTTACTAATTTTTTCTTCGGAGGGGCATGTTTATCGAGAATCGAAATCAGAGTTTGATTGAAAACATCATACGATACATTTTCTTTAGGTATTTTAGCTAAATTAAATTGAAGATCCTCGTTAAATTGATCGGTAGAAAAAGTTTTATGGCATCTGTATGAAATAGAAATGGGTTCAGATTTTACGAATTCAGTTTTTAGTACAGTATAGGTTAGCTTATGGTGGTCAGACAAACCTGTCTCATATGTATCTGTATTTATATAGCTGTATTTCTTGTTTGTTAAGATCAAGTCATAGCATTTTGGCGGATTACTTTTGCAGCATGTTGGCTCTTTCATCAGATTATATAGATCATAGTTTCCCATAAAATTTTCTATGTTAGAAGAACCAGGTTCCATATTAAAGTCCCCAAGTATTAGAATTCTTTCATAGCTTCGTGAATAGAAATCCAATAACTTACCTAATTCATCAAAAAAATAGATGCCATTTTGGTTTGGAGGGTGATAGATTCCAATAATTATCCATTTTTGTTTTTTAAAATTACCTTGATAGTGCAAGGTAAAGATTCTCGTAATTGTTATTTTTTTCACCTCGATCTTTATGTCTATATCTTTGTCATCATTTTTACTGAATTTGTTCATTAAAGTGCCACTTATTAAGGCTTTATCTCACATCTATTATCAGTAAAGCCGGGGTGCTGGATGCTAATTTGATAGGGTTAGGGTTAATAGTGTAGGTTTGATAGGCTTAGGGCAATGAGGTGAATAGATTAGGGTCAATTTGTTTACATTACACGCTTTATTTCGTTTTATGTCCGTTTTCCCCCGAGAATTTATCGCTCAAAAGGGAGGCGCAGCATTTTAGACTCAAGTTTTTTTCAATGTTTTCGGTGAAAGTATATACAGTGTTAAGAAATTGCAAATTTTCAGTGGGAAGGATGGAAGAGCAGTTCTGTTATTCATTTTTACATTATCACTTGCTAAATGCCCTTTTCAGTGATTTAGATTCTCAAATTTTTTCTGGTTCAGAAGGGACCTCATCATGTTGCCTTTTAGACAGTCTTGGACGGTCTTATCTTCTTCAGACTGTTGCTTAGTTAATGGTGCACATTTAAATTTTAATACCTAAAATGTGTATTATATCAATTCTTATTCTTCTAGTCACGGATAAGTTCTAGCATTTATAGTTGATAAGGGTTTTTATACCCTGGGTACCAGACTCACTATATAAAATAATATGTTATTTCATATATAGTGAGTCTGGTACCCAGGGGAGGGTTTTAATAGTAAGATTTTATATTTCACATTTGTAAAAGAGTTCTTTCGTCAATAAAGAGTGAAAAGCTCGAAAGTGAGTAGCAACGCCATAAACCAATTCAAAAAGCAACTTTGTAGCTAAATTCAAATGCAGGTTAATGTATGGTGCAGATTGGGACGTAAGTCATCTCCTGTAACCACTTTGATGACAGCCCCCTCCAATGATCGCAATCCTTGAAAGAGCACCCTAAAAAGCCGAGGTTAAAAGCACACATTGGGTTTACTGACACAAAATTACCTTTGAGGATTTGGAAGTCGTCTTATAATGGTATTTCAAATTGCAGTCATACTTACATTACAATTTGTATGAAAATATGAGTCGAGTCATCGCAGTAAATAAAAGAATTTTCCTCGGGCCTTTTTCTACCCGAGCTTTCCTTTAAACATCTTCTTGTTGCTACAAGCTAAAAAAGCTCTATGCCTGACAAGCCCAAACTATCAGATCAGATCTTTAAAATGCAGCTTTTTATCTCTATTTCAAGATCAAGGAAGCTTATCTGCTAGCTTTTGATTTGGCTCTCCAGATCCCGTTGATTATGCACACTGATTCTTAACTGAAGTATCTTTCTACTAAAAAGGGCAGTGAACCTTTAGTCTCTCCTTTCGTATTTCCTTTCCAAACTTTGCTGCCATCAAAGGGATGTGCCGACTAGTTGGCATGGGGGGGGGGCGTCACGGCCCCCCAATGCCTGCAAAACTCTAAGAAAGTTGGTCATGCAGCGGAGACCTTAGCGTTAATTATAATTATAAAGTTTGACCAAACGTCAACTCGTAATTCATTGATTTTGTTGGTCATGGTCGGTCATATTCATCTTTATTTTTGGTAATATTGCAAATAACTTGCCATAACTAACGGCTATAAGATGCAGTCGATTGAACATTTCAAACTCTTAACTTACTATTTCGCAGAGTCAGCGAAACAGCGAGGACCATAGCCCCCACTTTTCTGCAGAGCAAAATAAAAGGTTTTATGAAAAGGGGAAGAAATGTAAGATATACAGGGACAAAGCAATACGACGACGAGAATCCAATGTCACGAGATAGAATTTTCAAAATAAATTAAATTTGAAGAATATACTAATATTTCGCCCAGGCATACAGGGCTTCATCAGAGTAAATGAAACGAACGAGTGAATGGATTTGAAATGTGAGATGGTGGTGCCGGATTGGTGGATGTTGAATGGTGTGAATGCAGCGCAGTGGAGAAAAAATGGGATGATGGAAGTGGGGGAGGAAAGGGTGGTGGGTGATGTAAGGGGATGTTGGTGGTGCTATGGAGATTGATGCAATGGGATGGTAATGATGACTGAGAATATATATATAAAAATAAGAAATAATAATTATTGTGATGGAACTGAGAATAATGGAATGTTGATGATGGTAATAGTGGTGATGAAGATTATAATAGGTAGGGAAAATATGGTGTGGGTTGTGAGGGCAGCGTGATAGGTGATAAGTTGTTTTGTAAAGTTAACGGTCGGTAGTTCTGTTCATGCCGTTGGGGGTGAGGGTGTTCGCCAGGCAAATGAGATATTGCTCCTTAGCTCGATGAACACTCTCTCGTTTGTCATTAAGTTTAAGTAGTGGAATGAAGCCTACCATTCTGCAAGTAATTTTGCCAAGTCTTCCCTAAAAAATGCCCTTACTTCTAGCTTGGTTACGATGTTCCATAAAGTATAGATATAAAGTTGAACATTAGAATTCGGTCGAAGAAATCCGTCATTGTCCAAGTTGTACAGGCCACTAGACACTGGGGGAAGGGGGAAAATACCCCCAATAATGTGCAAAAATTGTGTTTGAAGCAGGGGCGGACTGGCTCCAAATTTAGGGCCCGGGCAAATTCGTCAAGAAAGGGGCACCGAAATTCAGATTAAGTTTTACGGGTATCCTTTGTGGCAACATTTTTAAGGCTGGCCTAAAAGGCTATTGGAATATTGCTTTTAGTTTTCCTTAATTTACACCACATAACTTAAGAAACGCCAGATTCATCACAGTGGAGCCACATTAAAAAAGAAATGGATTTAATACCGTACCATACAAATGTAGCCAAATATGGGACTCAGTTCCAAACGAAACGAAATACGTATGCAACATATGTTATACTCAATTTACATTATATCTAACTCTAAATAAATAAAGAAAGAAAAAAACCAGGGATGTAGGCATTGGCGTAAAAGATTAACATGGGGGTTCTACAATCCATTATTTGAGTATTGTGATGTAGGCTAAGAGGAAAGAGAAAATCATGCCATTGTTGGGGAAAAGTTATCGTTTTCTAGCTAAATGACTTTTTAGTAAACGAATTGGGAGAAGAATGTAGTAAAGAAGATTTAACGGCAGGTTTTGATCGAGAATTCATTTTTTCTATAGTTTATGAATTTTTAGGGTATAATCTGGCTGCATTACGCGTCGCTGTAGTGTTCTACTAAACTTTCGATTGGTGGATGGCTAAACCCCTAAAACATAAAAGTCCGCAAGGAAATAGTGTCATCCAACAGAGCAAATTATGGGCCTACTGGAATGTCTCAATTATTCAAGTAAAGCTTGATATGTAATTTTCCAGTCAAAGCACATTGGGGGTTGATAGTTTCTCCGATCATTAGTTGAGCAGCCAGGTTAATTGATTGGTTGAGCAGCAGTCAAGATGAAAACATCAGTAGAATAGGCAGGGCTGGCGTGTTTAGATTGCTCCGGGGTTTACTAGAGGTCATCGGCATGGTTAGGAATTTTGGCTGAATTCAAGAAAAAGTTTGGAAATATGACATTTTAGAGATTGAGCAGAAAATGCATCTAAAATATTTACAACTAAACATAAATTTTGACTAAAGGAGGATCCTAGGCAATGCCTGTTAGGTTTCTTTTAAAATAATCCCCATGGTTCAAAGGTTTGATTTTGACATAACAATCGGAAGGAAGTTGGAGTTGGTTTTATAATAAACTTTAAGCGTTTAACAACGCATGACTACGAGGAACAACATTCTAACAACGAGGAATGAGTTGCAAAAGGTGCAAGCGATGCAAATGTGGAGAGTCAGAATCAAAGCAACTGACTCTAGGATAATCTGAACTGAAACAAAACAAAACTGGGCAAAAATAGAAGGAATTGGAAAATGGGTTGGAAGTACAACAAAAACAAGCAATTTCTTAGAAATGTTCTGCGAAGATTTCCTTCTCAGATGAGCATGTAGAAAAGGCTACAGCTTTAGCTTTCTCTTCCTTGCACCCTTATTTGTGGCTAAAGATGACAGTTTTTGACCAGTGAAATGTGTTCGCGTAAAACCAATATCCTTAAATTTTTCAAGTAATTCTATGAAATGATGTCCCTGATGATAATTTGTTGACAACTACCGACAAACCACCAAGATCATAATCTCAACTAATAGCGACAAGCGCAACATTTCCGACATACAATGCCTGCCAAAAGTCTTGGAACACTGACATCAATTTCCAAGGTCAAAACCAATCATCCCCCTCTCCCCCACGGAACAATGTTGGTTTACTATCAAACGGGTTAGGATTTTAGGAAGCACTTTCTTTTGCCCTTCTTTTATGATATTTCTCTGAATCATCAACATTGTTTGAGGGGGAAGGGGGAGGAATAAGCAATTTTTTTTCATGAAAGGAATGAAAGATATCAAGTGCAGCGTAAATTTGTGGGTTTTTCAAGTACTTTTGGCAGGCATTGTACATAACTTTAAGCAAATTTCTAAATGCAACAATAAAAAACCCTGTATAACCTGTAGAAGACAGTTGCTAAATATTCTCAGTAAGATATCTTCAAAAGTAGAGAGTCATTCTATTCTTTGTTTAGATGTCGAACTATGACTACATTTCTATGAGTATAAAGCTTGTAATGCATCTTAGTCTTCCAGTTGCATCTCGTCGCCTTTTCTTGTTGAGTTTACAATGGCAGATATGTGATGGAAGGGAGCGAAAATTTTGTGCCAGCTTTCTATGCGTTTGTAATAGTGATAGTTTGGTTTTCGTTTGTTTTGCATCCTGTAACCTTAGTAATTTTATCACCATTTGCACATTCGATTGTTTATAATTCCTTTTGTTATCTAATTGTACCTTTAGATTCATTAACTATTTCTTTTGGTATTTTTAGTATCATTATTCAGTTTATGTAATTAATCTTGGGAGTAATATATTTTGTATTCACTATTATTATGTAAATTTACGTAGCTATGTAGCATTACAATTAGTTCTTGTTTAGATATATTTTGGGCGTGTTACATTTAGAGTTGGAGTTGGAGTTGGAGTTGGAGATGGAATTACGGTTAAGAGCGATTAGGTTAAGTTTTGATATTTTGTATATTTAGGTTCTCGACGTTTCACTTATGTGGCAAGATGCTTGTAAAAGATCTTGTCGACATGAGCTATGCTTTTTTATAGAATACGTATTGATATTGATGGAATCGCGCGGGACGATTATTGTGGATCATTTTGGCTTATTTGATATGTTTGAGAGGACAGTGCTTGAGAAAGACTGTGCCTGACATTAAGAGAACGAATCGACGTTACGGGACAACCGTAGAGAAACATTATATTTATAGAACCTTTTATCGCGGAAAGATCGTTTGATCTGAAGAAAGACGTTTCAACATTATCGTTGTGTCTATTTGTTTCATTTCTCATTGATGTAAGAACCATTTAGTCTTGATGATAACGATAGGGTGGATGCATTCGTTTGGCAAATAACCCTATTACACGTTACACGATTCTTGTCTGACCGAAGAACAAACAAGGAGGGGGCTGAGCCATCCGCTGTTTTGATGTATATTCTCAAATCTATCTGGTTGGCAATAAAGTAATCTACCTTTCTAGGAATTGAGTCAAAAATCTGTCATTTCCTTGCAAACATTGAAACTGACGGCCGGAAGAGAATTTTTTGCGATTTTGGAACTCCCATTAAGTACCGTCTTATTGCATTAGGAACAGCGAGCCCTGAGCCCAGAATACTGCGTGCTTACGTGGGGCCCCAAATTTAGGAAAATGTCTTTTTCAGTACTTAGATACCTCAAAGTGATATTTTTATCGAGAGAGTCTAGGTGTAATGGCAAGAGAAGGGGGCCCCTACCATACAATACAAAGCCAGTTCGAGGTAAAATGAAGATATGTGGGAGGGCAATGATTGTGGGAGGGCCCACCGGGCGATCGCCCGGTAGCCCGACCGGCCAGTCCGCCCCTGGTTTGAAGATATTATAAACGCAGCTCGATCTGACAGTATTACGTAAGGCAGGTATAGAAAAAGCTATACTTCTATCCATGCCCCCCCCCCCCCTGTTCCAGTTTAGCTGTCTACGGGCCTGCAGTTGCACCATGAATTGCAAATTGGCTTAGGAAATAGATAAAAAAGATTAAGAATAGCTTGGTGCCAGCATAAAGTGATGAAGTTTTGTTTTTCTTTTGCCTAAACTTGGCTCGCAAGATCTATTTGTCAACTGAAAATTTTCCAAAAACATTGCCAACGTATGTCAACATTACAATAGATGAAACTATGGGACAAGTTGATAAAAGAAAGCTTGAAAATATTGCCTCAGATTTTCCTCCAGCCAAAATCATTTTAGATACAGTTTCTTGTCATTTTAGGATCCATATCTTCCTAAAATATTTCTTGTCGTCATCCATGGTGGCGGCCCTTCTTTGACCCTTACAGAACACACTACAATAATACATACATCGCTTCATTACACAGAAATTATTTTTCGCTGGTTAATAATTCGTTTTACTGATGATAGGTCTGGATGTTATCCAATAAATTATATTTGAGTTAGAAGTATTTTGAATTAGAGAAACTTCAAGGATTTAAAGATTTAGCATACGTTCCCCTAGGCATATTTGCCACGCAAGCCTTTTAAAATTCTTATAGGTTTAAGGAAAACTTGAATTATTGTTATGAGGAGCTCAAAGAAACTTTAGTCTATTTTTGCGGATTAACCTAAAATAGGTTTTCCTCAAAAACATGCTTATGGATTCCCCCAAAACGCGAAATCTACAACAATTTGTTTCTGCAAACTTAATTTCCTTTTCTACTTTCACGCTTTTATTTGCTCTAACTTTGTTATCATTAAGTGTGTATACGATAATACATTTACTTTTTAATATATTTTTTAAGTAGAAATAGTTGGTCAAAAAAGTGTAGTTGGTCACTTTTTTCTGAACGCCCCCCCCCCCCCCCCACCAAGCTAAATTGTCTAGGCACATCACTGTGCAATCACACCCTGATTTCCACATGAATCTTATTCAAGACCTATGGACGGATAGGTTTGCAATTTCGAAAACTTCTTTCAAAAAACATTCAAACAAACAAATTTTGGAGGATACCAGAATATATATTAAAGCTGAAGTAATTTTACCTCAATTAGTCTTAGACAATTTAACCAACTACGCAACGCAGGTATAGCCACAAATTCAGAAAACAGAGACTAGGAATTTCGGAGCATCGCGAAATTTAAGACAGACTCTCTGCTAAGCCGTTTCAATGTGCTTTTCAAACTTCTAAGAGTTCAAAACTTAGTGATAACTTTCGCACAAAACCAGATTTCAAAAACCAAATACATAGAAACATACAATAACAAATCCATGTAGAATTCGAAATCTCTCTTAATCCAAAACTCAGTTTTTTTCACAGGGTCTTTCAAAAGCACAAAGCACAGTTCAGCCTAAACAGGCTTGGCACCATTTCTGAACATTTTTGTACTTGTTCATAGCTGACCTGCTTGAAAAGTGACACACCCCACTTCATAAAGTAACGAAAATTAATTAATTGATATTCTAATATATGTATTCGTATTTACATAACAATTGTGAATACAAATAGTTATAACGTGAAAGACTAATTGTAGAAACTAAAAGTTGATAACCAAACCCTAGGGAGAAAAGTGTTGTACCAAATTGATTCAGACGCCGTATTAATCATGTATTAAATTGAGTCTATTTAATACGGCACATGAATAATATGCCGTCTGAACCAGGCCTAAAGGTGTGTAGTTAGATAGCCAAAGAAATTATAAACAATGCAAGATGAAAAAATTATGGATAACCTATGAAACAAGCAAGAAAGCAAAATGTGTTCAAACAAGCACTATCACACGTTATCATCAGGAACAGATGGGTCAGTGCTGACCCACCGTGGCACGCCCAATGGTCGTACGCCAGGTGTCTCTGTTTCTTGCGCTTCGTAGAAGACCAGACATTGACATTCCCAAGACCTCTTCAACATCATTTTCAAGTTTTCGCCGTGGTCTTTCTCTCCTTCGCTTGCCACTGACCATTCCAGAGAGAATGTCATTTCCTAAGCCTTCGCTTCTTGCGAACACGTTATAACATAAAGAAAATCAATCGTAACGTGCTCTTCTTCTTACTAATAATATAGTATGTCACTGGGGCCAGGAGCTGGAGCCTAATTTTCTTAAAGTAAAACTTTCATCCATTTTTAAAGAAAGTATTATTTGAGCAGTTTGTCAAGGTTGAGGCTGGCAAGTATGACGGCTTCTTGACTGCTGTCATCTGGAGGATTGGTTTCTTATAGACTGTTTTTATCTGAAAGAATTGTAAACTTCTTCTCTATACGTCAGGAGCATACATATTACATTTACTGCATCAAAGACGCTTAAAAAATTTGGAGATGGAAATTACCGGGAGGGAAGTTATATTATATCCTGTAGACCCCTAGAGATCCAAATTTTCTCACCAATCGTTGCTCCTACGCTGCAGCAGCCATTGTTCGTCGAACAAGTTGCTAGCGCAGGCGCAGCAGGATGTGTACACTAGACAAATGGGCGAGAATTACACCCGCCCGGCCCGAGTAGAACGAGTAGAAAGTCTACTTCTTTGGATTTAGGCCAACAAATTGATAGTCCTTTCGAGTCCTTGTCTAGAACCAGATGTGATTTTACATATTTGCCACCGTTGCAGAAGCATCGCAAGGCAAAACCGGTAGTCGAAAGGCCTTGGCAGGGCCTCGGATGGACCTTGAAACCTATCGTTCCACTGTAACATCATCACAACTTTGCTCACACGATTTCCTGGATAGTAGGATTGCTCCGCACAACTGTGAAAATGGCATTTAGCAGAGAAACAAATTTGGGGTTTTACTTCATTTTTGGGATGTGTACATTTTTTATATGGTGTGACCTGAGTTTTTTCAGCGAATTATCAGAAAAGGGAGTATCGAATAACGTTACGAAATCAGGACGGCCCGTGGCAACGATCAAACTGCGAATGCAAGACCATTTCGCTCATTATTTGTATCTACCGTTCTGCAACTGGGTGGAAACTGCCTTTAAAATTTCTGAGATTCCTGGGGTAACTCCGAACCTAATTACGTTGATACATTTTGTATTTGCGATGATAGCAGGCCGATTTATGGCAGATGCAGACCTTTCATGGCGTCGTTTGGGGGCAATAATATTCGAAATGCGTAGCTGCTTAGATATATTAGATGGTGTAGTTTATAGGTCACAGTCGCATAGCACTAAATTCATGTCAGGACATGGGACTCTAGGATGGTATCTAGATTCTGGAGCAGATACACTTGGCTCACTGTTTTTTGCCGCAGGTGTTTATGTTTACTACAACAAATTTCCTCCTGTTAAAACGAAAGGCACCATTAAAGATATGAAGCTGAAAGATGAAGAGAGCGCCGTGAAGCTCTTGTCGGATGGATCAGCAGACGAGGACGAAGCATCCCATTCCAAGAGAAAGCGTTTTTCTAGGAAAGCCATCAATGTTACTATAACTTTGTATGCCATTCAGGTTTTCCTTCGAAGTGCTCTGTGGGACCACTTTCTTCAAGCATACAATGAATTGCTAGACAGACCAGTTGCTGGCGTTTCTCCCGTATGTATTTTTGTCTGAAGTGATAATATGCTATTTCTTTTATTTTTGATGAAGATATGTAAACAATTCTTATTTATTCTAGTCAGTCTCTGTAAACAGGTCAAGAGGCAATACACAAACAGGTCACACAGTAGCAGCTCTTACAAATCACCCTGCCCAACCCCTCTCTAAAAGACTTTTATTGGTGTATATTTGTGCAATTATTTAACATTCATAACTTTCTAAACAGATAACATTGCACAAGTGTTCAAGCGAAAATCTATTGCACAAGTTAACTCTGTTTGTGATTTGATTTATCTTTGCAAGTCTGATGTTGCGAAGGTCCAAGGCTTTTTGTGGGCTCTGACTGTATTTAAAAATGAAAAGCCCTGTGTATTTCCAAGTCCTCTCTGCACCTTTGACAACATTACAATAATAATGATAATATTAGCAGTATATTATTATTCTAAATTGGGTACTTCATTCATGAACTTATTCTCTTTGATTTCAGGCACTACAAGCCAAGATTTTGCACTACCACAGTACATGGCTAATGCTTTGGTCTTGGAAGATCTTCAGTGCAGATGCATTTTTGCATTATTCAATGGTCGCAACATTTTTCAATAAGCTTTGGGTTTGTCTTGCTCTGATTCATTTTTTTCCATTTAGATTAATTTTGGAAACATTTAGAAAATATTTGCAAAATTCTTGAATAATCCTCTCCATTAGCAATCTATCTTTTCTGACTCGTTTGAACTTCTGAGATTTTCAATTGATTTTTTTGTTTAGATTTTGGTTTTTGGCTTTAAAAATTTAAAAAACCAATATCTGATTTCATGCAAAACTATATATATATATGTTTGGTGTTTGATGCTGAAAGTAGCTTTTATCCCTATCTTTGTTTATCAAAACCTTTAGAATGTTGTATTGATCATAAAGTATCTTGAACGTTTTCTTTTTCAATAAGTTAGAATGGATTTTTTTCCCACTGGCCTTACCATATATGCATCATACTAGTAAAATGTATCAAATACTGTGAACCAGTTTCTATTTAATTCTTCTTTAAAATTAATGATCTTTATTTTTAGAGTTGGATGCGTTTTTGGGTGATATTAGGACCAGCAATATTGGCTGTACATTGTTTGATCGTACAGTTACATGTCATTCAGGTTCGTTTTTCTGAAATCCAAAAAGAATTGTACAATATTAAATGTTATTTGGGTAGAGTATTTTCCTGTTTAGAACCAAATTTTGAGGAGACTACACATTGCTTTTTAGTAATTATCAATTAAGTTTCAGCATAATTTTTCCTTAGAGGAATTCATGTTCCATTTTTTATTTTTGGTAGAATTGTTTCAGTATGTAGATTTGAATTTGTATTTTTACATAAAGTATTTTATCAACAATTTAAGTAATTTTTATAATGATACATTACAGTTTGAAATTCTTCAAAGTTTGTATTTATTTTTCTTTCCAGGTTCGCAGTTGGCTTGGTATATGAACTTGTGTTCAGCTTGGTTATGCAAAAAATAGTAACTTCAGTCTTGAATCTAATGAATTGTGCTAATTTTTTTTATTTAGCTGTCAGTTACGGTTTTTGTAATCAACATTTAATTAATGATTTTATTACTCACCGTAATCATAAGTCAGTGTGTGTTTTCATTCTTATTTTAAACATTTCATAAAAATTCAATAATCATAAAATATTGGTAAAAATTTGCCTGGCATTTTTTAGAATGCATTGCAATTAACATATTTAATTTAATTGATTGTATAGTTGTAACATATTTTATTGAAAGATAGTTGGTTTGTTGTTTTCTCTAATTTTGGTTGTTTCAAGAGCAAATATAAAGGGATTTTGAAACAACAGTGCATGTACACAAATTCTGGTTTTCACTGAAGAGTAATTTTCTCTGTCATTTATTTAAAATTATTTCAGTTTACCGGAAACTCTTTGCATGAGCAGAATGACCTCTGTGGATGATTTAAAAGTTATTTTTGGTTGAGCTCTTGAATTTAATGATATTATATTATTCAAGCCAGATAGAAAGGTAGTCAAATTCATTGTATGGTGAGTTTTAAGATGATATAATATGCACTCTACTCTTTCCCTGGTTTGTGACTGGCAATTTGAATGGCTTATTTGGGGGCAGCTGGCAATTTGAATGGCTAATTTGGGGCAGCTGAAAAATTTTAAACAATAATGACACCAGCTGAAATCCCATGAATTTTTCTTTTGAAAAATTTCAAGTTTATAGTTTGATTGATAAGAAAGCCAGAATAAATGGTAAAAATAAAACCAAGAGTGGATATGCAGATTGGATGGGAATCAAACTTCAGCAGTAATCACAATACTAAAGCCAACTTTTCTGCTTCAACTGTTGTGCTGGTGGGCTCCTTACTGTCTATTTTTACCAGGCAAACTAAAAATATAAATCATTTCCGTATCAAAACTTAAATCAGGGGTCGGCAACCCGCGGGCCACATGCAGCCCACAAGGTACTTTTATGTGGCCCGGAAGGTGCCTGTTAACCTGTAAATAATTTGGCCCAATGCACGAGTGTCGGCTCGGATTCAGTGATCCTAGATTCTTGTCTAGATTAGCATTCCCTGCAGTCATTACTAGTCACTCGACAAGCTGAACAGGAAGCTTCAAGGCCATGGTCAATTTGTGAATGTCATGTATGAACATGTTGTCATGTTCCTGCTTATGCAACATCTTTGGAAAACTAAGCTGAATCAAGGGAACTTGGTTCACTTTCTATCTTCAAATGGAGTTGATCGAGCTGCAGGGTACCAGAGAATTGAAACAGAAATATCATATCATCCAGTTTTATATGGAGTATTTCCATGGTGGATGATGGTTTATATCCAGGTCTGGTGCAGCATGCCAAGATGTGTTGCATGTTTGAAAGAACTAACCTTTGCGAAAGTCTCTTCTCAAAAATCAAGTTTCCAAAGAGTTGACTGCGATCTCAAATGACTGATCAGCACCTTGAAGGCAACTTGCGGCTGCCAACATCAACAATTCTGCCAAATTTTGAGAAGCTGGCCAAGGACATGCAACTTGCGTATTAGCTTCTTGTAATATACTGACCAGTGAACATGTACTTTACATCTATGTTTGTATTTACGCACAGCTTCCATGTTACAGTACATTTACTGGTAATACAATTTTATTGAATAGATTAGCAGTTAGGTAGAATTGGTATGTATTAAAATCACACTGTATTTTGAGTTGCGGCCCTCATATACATTTCAAAAATCAAATTTGGCCCGTTGTTTTATAAAGGTTGCCGACCCCTGACTTAAATCTTACTTCACAACTACAAAGCAGCTGTGGTTACGACAGGTATCACCTGAGCCCAGAGAAGTTATGAAGGGCATTTACAGTTAGCTATAGAGTTGGGTAGTCAGAATCATAATGGTAAACGGGGATCTGCTGGTGCATCTGGGGGCTGGGGGGCTTTTCTTCCTAGTCTCTTGGGCTTACTGCCTCTGCGGAGGAGCTTTTAACGACTTGTTGATTTAAACCACCAAAACAGAGGTGTTTTGCAGGTCACGTGACTTATATTACCCTTTACCAATAATGTAAAATTTTACCATATCTGGAAGAGTAAGGCCCCTTTCGTTCAAGAATACTTCAAACCTTTAAAGCGTTTGGAGAAAGCTGAATGTTCAATCCAGGCTCAAAACCTTATCCAGTCACAAACTTGCCAATAATATCAAATTTATTTTCATAATTCCTTGGCATTCATAGCAGCACCTACAACTAGCGTGACATTGGCATTTTACTTCATCTGTAAGTACAACAGATTCCTGTTTGTTGTGATAGAATCTGTCACTTTAACATTGATAGGCGGTAAATAGAGCATCACTTTTGTCTTGGACGATTCTTGAAGTAAACCTGCAATTCTTAGTTTCATTCTCCACTCAAAGAAAGATAAAACCACTTAGTCACCTGAATACGCATTCCTTAACATCATTTACGCAATGGACAAAGAGCGAAACGAAAATTCCAGCAACTCTACTTCCGTCTTGCTGCACTGGGTTTGAGCCGATTGCTCTTTCTTTGGGTTGATATATAAGTATTGATGAAGCTCTCACTCATGTCTTCAACATTTCGTTTCCTTGTTCGGTCTATTTTCATTTTGTTGCATAAGTTACCATTTTGCGGTTTATATTGAAGTTATCAGGGCCAAAAGTACTGTGAGAATTGTTTGTTTTTCTGATTTATAGGCCTGAAAGGCAATATATCACCAATTTCAGAGAGGGAGAGAGTGGTTTCAGCCAGTGGCGGCTCCAGCCCGGGATAAGTGGGAAAGACCAAAGAGAGTCCGGGATCACGTCCTTTAAGACCATGCTCTTTTCCCCGTGAGAAGAATTTTCTTCCTTAAAAAACACACCTTGTCTCCCAAGAATTGTCATTTAATTTACCGTTGGTAATGAACACTATTGCCTGAAACTCAATTTCCGCCAACTAGAAGTGAAGTTATAACAGCTTTGCCAATCTCTTGGTCCCAAATTAAAATAGAAGAGGAACATTAAGATTTTCATTTTCAATGACCAACCAGTAGTTTTATTTTAACCCAGCTTGGCCTTTCGGAGTTAAATGTGCACAGTAGTTGGAGATCAAGGAAAGGCCTAATAAACGAAATGAACTGCGAAAAGATCTAAACAAGGTTCTCTTCTCTTCTGGTTCTCTTCAGAGTTCGCTATATCGAGATTCCACTGTACTTACAAGACTCAATGCCGGATAAGATCAATCCCAGATCTTCCTTGTGATCTTGTGATGGCATGGGTGCAATGTAGATATTATTGAAATGGCTGAATATAAGATTTGCCTTTCTCCCAGGTAAGCCCAATATCCAATATCTGATGAATTTGACTTGAAGTAACCAGGAGAGATGAATAAAGAATCTTGAAACTTCATTTTTCCCATTTATGATAAAGGGTGATACAATAAGCCAATTCACGTAATAACCAGAAGACAAATTTCTCCGAAATAAGCAAAATTGCAACAAAATCACTTATCCAATAATTTTTATCGATGCCTAATCACAGAATGCAAGATTTCTACCACTAATCGTAGAGAGAAGCTTGCTTTTCATTTTTAATAAAAGGTGTCATAAGTCTCGTGGCCTAGAAAATCCCCCCTCCCCCTCCTTCGAATGATGTCCAAATGTGTTCTTGGTGATTGTCTATATGTTGTAAGTGTAATCTCAAATTAGATTGCCTTTTGCTGGTTTGAAACAACAAACCTCTGCAAATTTTACAGAAATTGTATACCTATAGTAATTTGTGAAAGTAGCTCTTTATGGAAATTGTATGAAAGACAAAGAGAAGGATTCCAGACATTGCAACTATTCCAGTCCTTTACTTTGCAAGAAACGCTTGCTACACAAGTCCCTGAGATTACGATTGACTCGGGCCAGTATAGCTTCCATCAGTCGAACTTCGCAACCTGCCGTTGGGTTCAAAGAAAGAACACTTTTCATTTGTTCGATCAGGGAGTTCTTTTTACTTGGGTAACAAAGATCGCCATTCGAATATGCTAATTTTTGCAGCAGTTACAGAAGTATCATAATGGAGGTAATAAGCGATCAGCCAGAAATTAAATTTGGAATTTTAAACGATGTATTTCTTCAGGGGCAAAATGTTGACTGTTGTATTTTCTTTCAAGGATACCAGTTTTCCGAAGACGACAAAATATCATTGTGGGGAAGCATTAGTGGAGAAGACGAAAAGTGTTTTTCCTATCAACTTGTCAAAGAAGGAGAGTTGTCTAGAGAGAGCGATGTAGAAGATACTTCTATGACATTTATTTTTCAAGGATACGAATTCAGCTCGGCACATATTGAGCGTTATAAATTTAAATACATGACAGCTGATTTAAGGATTCTAGCAGAAAGTAACTCATTTGCAATTGCAAAGGAAGATGCAAACGGTGATGGCGACGGCATCAGTAACAAGAAAGAAAATGTCACGGATTCGCTTGCTTCCAACGAAAGAGATACGGAAGAAGCTGTTAATGAAAAAATAAAACGTCTTGAGAGGGAATGCAAGTTGCTGAGAAAGGAGCTTTACCAGGCACATCAGGGAATGGAGTTACAGGTTTCTTGCAGCAAAGTTCTTCAGACAGATAAAAGGATGATTTCTGACAATTTAGAAGAAGAAAAGCGGCTGCGGGAGAGAGCTGAGTACACAGTGGAGAATCTGGAAAAGTGTTTGACAGAAAAGTTAGAGCATATCGACGTGCAGGATGTCAAAATAAAAGACCTCGAGAGAACAATCAGACTAGAAACTAGAATGCATGATGCTTTAAGGGAAGATTTTGACGGTCAAACGTCAAACAACGAAGAATGTTTCATGGAAAATGAGCAGCTGAAAATGAAACTTATTGAATTCAAAAAAGAGTATGTGCGCTTAAACAAGCTGAATGAGGATGAAAGAGAGCTATACAAGCACGAGTTCAACAAACAAGAAAAGGAAATGCTACTGATCAAGCACAGTATGCAGCAGAAGCTGGATAATTTTGCGACATCTCTACAAGATGCTGAGGAAAACAACAAAACTCTCGAAAAAAGGCTAACAATTGAGAAGGAACGGGCTTACACTTTGGAAAACAACCTTCGGGAAATATCGAAAGAATATGATGAACAGCTTGAATTGAAGGAATTTGAGATTGCAGAATTGAAAAAACAAATGGAAGAAGTCGAAGAGATCCTGTCTGTTGAGAGGGAGAAAAAAATGAACCTCACAAGGGACTATGAAAGCACTATCGAAGAATTGGAACGGAAACTTGCATCTGAGCTGAAAAGGGTCAATACGTTAACTTCAAAATGCAAAGAAATACAAAAAAGGGCCGGATTAGCAGAAGAAGAAGTTGATGTTCTTAAAGGAAGGCTGGAGAAGGCCGATAAGAAAATGAATGAAATGGAAGAACTTGTTAAAAAAAGCAAGTCAGAGCTTGAAATTCTACAGCAGACTGTTAGTGCGACCGACATGAGTACAATGAAACAGGAAGTCGATTCAAAATCATCAGCAAGTTGGGGCAAAGATGGGAAAACAGAACACAAGATACCTATGAACTACAGTGAAAAACCGCTGTCCAAAGGTGTCACAAAGCTTACGAAATCGAAAGACTTTACGACTACTGATTCGAGGTGTCGTTTGAGCAAAGAGAAAAATGCGAGCCAGCGAGACAGTGCGGGGAAAACAAAGAATTCGGGAACAAAAATTATGTTTAATTGTACTGAACCGAGAAGACGTTATTCAGGAAGGAGAAGAAATGACTTAGACAGCAACAATAATGACAACTGTTACTACTATGACAGAGACAGAGTGAGAACAAGTCAGAGAAACCCTTGCGACAAACCTGAACGACAGACTGGTCTATTGCGGCAACATCGCAACTCATTGCTTAGGGAGAATTCAAGGCTGCGTTATAGCATGAAGATGTTGAACCATGATTGCGCAATTCTCAACTACACCTTACAGCAAGTTATTGTAGAAGCCGAGCAAAAGCTGGAGTCTTTGTACTCACTCTACATGAGGAAAGAGTCAGAATGTGCGGCTTATGAGCAAATGCTTGCACCTGGTGGGATTATCAATAGCTACGATCCATATATGGTACCAAGCGACTATATGGAGACTTATCTGCCAGATGGAGCCTGCGTGCAAAGTGGAAATTATGAGCAGTACACCGATGGCTACTACGACTATTTTGGACCTAATGACACTTTGATGCAACAGCAAGGATATGCAATTGACGAATTTCAGTACCAACTGCAGCCTTATCAAATACCCAACCAGCCATTCAATCAAATGTACTTTGTGCCTCAGGTGTACTTTCCGCAACAGATACAATGTCTTGAGGCTCCTTTGCAGTTACAATGTGAAACTCAAGTCTTGTCAAATCAGCAAACCATGAATTGACTTAGAAAGAGAAGAGATAGTGAATCACAACAAAACTTTCCAAAACTTTCCAAAGCAAATCTTAGCATTTTTCACAAGTTTATCCTTATTTCTGCCAAGTTTGAATGGTGGTTTAGTTGAATCTTGTTATTTTGTTTTGAATTAACACCCACCAAAAGACGAGCATCTTATTTAATAAAAAATTTCGCGGCAAGAAATTTCACTGACATACATGACTTGATATTGAAGCTTTTTATCAAATACAAGAATCTAGCCTACATTTTTAAAGTCCTCTTGTCCTCTAGCAAGCAAAGTTAATGATATTTCTTTTTCCAAAAGTACCTTTAAGAACGAAAATTTTCAAATTGCTTAAGCGCAATAAAAAATTGCTAGTTGCTTTTCATAAACATTGTTTTTAAGGAAAATGGAAAATATTTCATCTTTCATTGGGAAATGAAACAAAATTGAATAGATTATATCCTTCTGGTAACTTCCTTTGTTTAACAGAAAATATCTATGACATGTTTTAACTATAGTTAATTAATTGTGTTGTGAATGAAGCAAAGACTAAAAGATAAGATTTGATTGACTGCCTTTAGTCATTTCTAAATTCTAAAGTAGGCATTTAACCACAATTTATATGTTCTTTAATTTCAAAATCATAAGAAACCATAATCGGGGCCTATGTCTTAAATTTCAACAATACAATCAATGGAAGGTATTTTTTACTGAAAAACAATAGGAACCATTTCACAGGCGATTGTGATTTGAAGGAAGCAGAGTCCAGAAAAATTGATGGCTCCACGGCTGGGAGCCGGAGGAAGGTTTGGCCTCTTCATGTCATATTTGAGGAATGTTAATAAGTAATTTCAAAAGAAATTGGTTATCAGGAATTTTTTTGCAAATACCAAAATTGAGGAAGATTTGTCAATTTTATGGAACCCTTGAAACAACCAATTTTCCAAGTTTATTCATGAATATTATTGGAAAGCTTTGTTCAAATTGGATATTTACTAAAAATGTTCCTAAAGCTAAAGCTCAATCTTCCAAATACCAGCTACTTCAAAGGCTTTACTCAGGACGTCTGTGAAAACTCAAATATCTTCAGCAAGGCAAGGGATACTTTGATACAAGGCAAGGAATAGCAAGAAAGTTCTTGAGGAAAGTGCTAAAATATAGATTTATGTTTCTCAAGCAAACACAGTTTCTAACAACCTGAGATTTATCAGTGATCTGAACATGGTGATAAACAGAGAATCCCACTACTTAACCAATCTGTATTTGAACATGAATTTAATGCAGAAAGATAGGAAAAGGGTGTTTCATTTGGTATCTTTCATCTTAAAATTTAGTTAAGAATGAATTGATAATGTATAAAATAAATTTCTTTTTGTGATGTGCTTTCTGTGACAAGAAATTAAATTTGGTGTATCTGTTGAGTGATCAGAACAGGGCATAAGTTTCTATAATTCTTCTAAATTAAACCTTGGTTACTTAATTTATGATAGTCTCAATTAGAATGTGTTCACTATTGTAAAAACTAATATTAAATAAACTATACAATACAACACAAAAATCAACCTATGTATAGAATGATACAAACTGCTCTCTAACATTTTTAAATTTAGAACTAGCTTTGGGAAAATAATGTGAGTTAGCAAGAAAGGCAGATGCTAGATGTATAACTATAAACCTTACATTGCAGATCTTTTAACAGAAAAGATTAAAATGACTTTCTTCGTGACAAAGTTTTTTGTTGGCGTTTAAAAATTAACGAAAACGTTAAGTCCATTAGGAAGAGGCTACCCATGATGATTGTTGTCAATAAGTGTTTGTCCAACATGACTTTTTTGACAGGTATGGTGTTTACAAATTCAACAAAATCCATGGATCTCCCTGTTTTTGGCCAAATCTCCGTTTTTCTCAAAAAAAATCTGAAATCTCCAGGTTTTGAAAATTTAAGGTTGACAGGTCTGGTTTCTACTGCTATGAAAGTCAAATATAGAATTACATAATTTGCCTCTGGATTTTAAAATTTTTATAATAAACTGACCGCCTGAGGAAAACAAAGAAAATTTGTCACAATGCAAAGAGTGGTAAAATGTATGCTCCATCAATGTTCATGGTTCTATCAACTAGCTCATATTTTGCATATGTTCTTAGACATTAATCACCATCGTGTTGTTGTGTTGTGTGGCTCATATCGACAGGAAGAACCAGCGCACTACTCCACAATCAGAGCTTCTCATTTTTCTTAAAACTTTCTTTTTATATGAACAGAAATTCATTTGATTTCTTCTCATGAATTGAATGTTTCTCGTATCATGTCAGTGTCACCACCATTTTGCTTTTACTGAAATGAAGCCTCATTTACGATCACTGAAAAGAGATTAATTTTGGCGGGAAAACGAAACGTGGTGAAAGTCCAAAACTAAATTAGCCATTAGGTGTATTGCGACGGAAGCTCTGTAGGTGGCTACAATTGTTGGGGAAAGGATGGAAGCAAGTGTCGTGTAATTTATTTCTATTGTGGAGAAGAATGCAGAAAATATAACCTCAAATAATAAACAAATACAAAGCTTTATGACCAACCACCCAGATAAAAAACAAAGAGTGTAGAGGGCCCAAAACAACAATTTTTTCAAACTTCTGCCTTCTCGACAACACATGGCAACTAACAAAAGAGACTAAGAGTACCGTGATTTTAAAAGTACATGTATGAATTTGATGTATCATAATAAATGTGCCTGACAATCTCATTTAATTTGATCGATTTTAGTAAATGGGTGTGACCATTGTTGAGGGTTTTGCATTCTAGATGATAATGTTTATTAAAGGTGGGGAAATGAGTTAGATAACAGGAGTTTGTCTTTTAAGACAACAAAATGAAACTTTGGAAAGGCAAATCAATATTACAATTCTCACATAGATAAAACTTTATTTCTAGTTTATTCTTAAATAATTGTAAGATTTACAAAGTACAGTATTCAGTCCAATACAAAACCTTTCAATATATCTTTCAAAACAACAGAGAAAAATTTGTCTTAAGAATGACCTTGAATACAACCTTGTTGATGTCAACAGATAGTTCACCTTTCGTTCCTTGTTTACCTCCGCATGCTTCAGAATAACTGCCAGATGAAAGCTTAATGTGGTTTCTATGGGAGGGAATAAAAAGAACTTTCACTTCTTACTGACAATCAGGTACCTTTCATTTCCTTTACCAAACGATTTATGTTTTAGGCCATATTGTCGACACAATCTATGAATCAATGCTCTATCATCCTTGGAAAGGTCACTTGAAAACTTAATATCAGAATCTGCACTTTCACTTATGAACCTAAGAAGAGTCTCTTCAACTGCACTTTTTCTGATACTGAGAGATAATTCATGTCCAAACCCTTTTCTTCTATCTGAACTTTCTAAAAACACAGGTT
Organism: Rhopilema esculentum; assembly: GCF_057945365.1. Lineage (NCBI taxonomy): Eukaryota > Metazoa > Cnidaria > Scyphozoa > Rhizostomeae > Rhizostomatidae > Rhopilema > Rhopilema esculentum. The sequence continues at coordinate 15,915,625 of NC_142824.1, forward strand.
GAGCTATTCCTGTTTTGGTAAGTCCTCCATCACCAGTCCAACCCATATTTCGTAACATGATATTCCCTATATTTGTGTCATCAATCTTTTTAGCATTCTGAAAAGCTGATTTGACCAATTTTCCCTTTTCTACATTTTCTATACTATTGTGATCTACTGGCAGTTTCACAGGCACTGAAGTTCTCAATCTTTCAAGTGCTTTGCAGGCACAATTCTGCTTGGAATCTCTCTTGCTTCTCGCCATTCCAGTTCCTAAAATAGCTCCTTCAATAGCAACTGCTGTTACATGCAGAAGAGTTTTATCTTTATCTTCTTTTAGGCCCAAGTAGTGAAATTCTATGGTCTTTTTTGATTTTTGAGCACTTTCTGTCAACACGCTGATTGGGTTAAAAATTGCAGGGTTTCTGGGCTCGAAAATGGTAAAGCCTTTAAAAGGACTCTTAGATAAAACACTACAGGACTTCTGGCAAGAGTCAGATGAATCTTGAAACTTTACCTGACTTAATCCTTTGTGGGAAGGTATTTTGCCCAATGCTACTTGGACTTCAGTTGGAAGCTCCTGGTCAAGTTCATTCAACATTGCCTGAACTGGCCGGCAATATGTACATCCATGGAATCTCCAATTTGCCCAAGGATTTGAGAGTGATGCCAATCTTCGATCTTCAAATTTGGCTTCATGAGTCTGTATAAATACTCGCCTTGCCTTCCACTGAAACTCATTCTCCCACTGATATTTGTACACGAATGTGGTTTCGTCCGCCATGCTGATTAAACTCCACTCCACTAATAACATCGCTTCCCTGTGGTTAAATCTAGATGTTGCATGGGCGTAGCTCCTTAGAAAAATTGACCACGCCCTTTCAAATGTCTCAGAAAAACCTCCTTTTATAAAAAGAGGTTTATATCGACTACTCTCTTTTTAACCAGACTAATAACAAAAACGGCGACAACAAAACATTCCAATAATAGTTTTCTTCTATTGACTTGCAGGACCGGCGAAACCGGGGAGGCCACTTTTCTGCAGAGCAAGATAATATTTTTAGGCAAAAGTTGAAAGAAATCTAGTCTACCATTCTGTTAGTAACTGTGCTTAGTAATCGCTCAAATACGACCTTAGCTAAGCTTGGTAGCTATGTATTTACCTAAGAAGACATGGAGAAAATTGAAAATTTGAATCTGATCGAAGAAATAGGTAACTGTCCAAGTTGCACAATGAGTAGCAGCTTATCGAGAAATCTGATCCAAAATAAAAAGTCTTGTAAAAAGATCGTAAATCGTGTGATCTAATCTAATTGTCAGGAGCAGTCAGGATGCGAAGAAAAACGCAAAAAATGATAAACAACCTGAAAAGTAGCTAAACAAGGAACAAAGGCTCTTTTTATCATAAGAAACTTCTGTAATTTTTCAGTACTGAAAGTTTCTTACTTTTTTATAGAATTCAGAATTAAGTTTCTCTAATTTTTATTCTTTTGAAATAGCAGAAAAACAACGGAACGGCAAATTGATAAAATAGCATCCCACCAAATCCCAACTAAGGATTTTTTAATTAAAAGGTACAAACTGGAGCAGTATTTTCATGCATGCAATTATGTAATGTATTGTAGACGGCTGCAGTTTCAAACTATATTTCTGAGAAAAAATAATGGAAACACTGGCACCCAGGGAACATTCCCCATTACACTCTTTTTTTATAAGAACCAGCAAATTTAAGTTCAGGCTGACTGTTCTTAATTTTTTCAAAAATCTAAGGCTGGGTTGTTCTTAATTTGTTCGTAAATTGAGAAGGTGTAAGCAGTGCTATTGCTAGCTTTTTCGCTCTAAGGAGGTGCTCAGGCCTCATTTGCCAACAAAGTGAGTGAGACAGCCTAAATTTGCTGACAAATTTGAATATTCATCGAAAAAGCACTCACAGATCGCAAAAATCCTCGATTATGTGAAAAAACGTTGTTCAAAATTGCATTTTGCAGAAGCTCAGCCTCAGCTTATTCTTAATTCGTTCTTAACTTTTGACCAGTTTTAGGGTTCGTGTTCTTATAAAATTGTTCTTATAAAAAAAGAGTGTACCGAAAAAGGACAGTGCGGGGTGCCGCCATTTTATAGATTCTAAATTTATAATCATTCGCTTCGAAGTTATAAAAAAGGGAAAAAATTGTCTGCAAAATCTTAAACAAATGGCTCAGGTCTTGAAAGCAGTTTGGTCACGTTGCATTATCATGTTTTTAAAAGTCATACAATTTTTGTCCGTAAAATCTGGGAGCCTGTATCCCCCACTATTTTGATTTAACTTTGCCCCTGAATTTGCCCATTCCTTATTGAAGTTTGCATACTTGTCCGCTCTCACAACTTTCTTCATTGGCCTCTTTTCATGCCTTCTCTCAGTAGACGCTTTCGTTGCTTCAAAGATTAGAACTTGTAGCCGACATTTAATAAAGTACCACTCACTATAGTGTGCCCTCTCTTGAATTAAAAAAATCCAAATTGCATCCATCTATCGTCCCTCATTGGTCTTCACCTTCTTTCTTTTTAGCCTTCTTTCAAGCAGTCGCTTTTGTGCTTTAAAATATTACATATAGCAAACTTTTAGGGGTGATGTTTTATGATTAAATAAAACACCTTGCAATCAGTGACGTAGCTTGACTTTCAAGACAAGGAGGGAGGGTGTAAGAGGTGGTGGAAGGTCATGAGTAGTAGTAAAATTTACCAACAAAGACAGATAAAGAGAAATTTAGTTGCTATTTCACCGACTGACAAACCAGGGAATTTGGTACCAACTAAAACTTAACCGATAGCTCATGAATAATCGAGGGGGTGTAACACCCTCCTACACCCTCCTACACCCCCGCTAGCTACGCCCCTGCCAGATGTAGTGCCAGAGGGGGGCAAGGGTGCTACAGCCCCCTCCCGTCGGAGCTGCTTAGGCAAACCGCCGGAAATTACATGAAGAGAGTTCATAATTTTTTCGGAGCAATATTTTGCTACCGTTTGTAAAAATTTTGCAAAAAAGAAAGAGTAACTAATTACAAAAATCCCATTGATTATTAATGTACAGCCAGGAGACTCCCAAGTAATTTACACACCACATCGGGAAGCTCAACTCTCTCTTTCGGCATACCAAACGGCAATGGGACTATCAATATAAGTAACATTAGGACTACTAGGACATAGTTTTAAAAGATAAAGAAGTAAAACAAGTATGGAAACAGCCCCCTATACTCGCATTTAAAAGACATTAAAACATTGGAGATCTAATAGCCCCCACCCCAAGAGTTCTAAATCACTTCTTAACTCGGTAGATTCGTCATTTTTGGTGCTCTGAAATCTCATTTCGATATGACCCTCTTGGCTCTTTGACACGTTAAAAATTAAGAGCGTTCATAATGTAAAAAATTCACAGAAAAAGATCTACAAAGAGCTTTTTAAATATAAGTCTTTTGTCTCTTTAGAAACATTTTGTTGTTGAATTTATGTCCTGTCATCATCTTAATGTATGTGCGTCTTTTCGCAACTGGGATACTACGTTTTATCTCAGATTGCCTAGCCCCCCAGTCGGAAGGTCAAGCCATTCAGTCGGAAAGCTTCTACTGCCACCACTGACCCCTGCTTGGAATATGGTTTTGAGATCTTTTGAATATGCAGGCGCCAAACCCCTAGAAGAATTCCTTCTGTCATCAGGAAAGCAATCAGCACTAAACACCTCTGCGCCCATCCCCCTAAAAAGGATAATATCTAAAACCACGCTACTGTCCTGTACCCAGTGCCGTACTAACCGCGGGGCAGATTGGGCACTACGCCCCGGACCCCTAACGTTAAAGGGGCCCCAAATTTTTCGGATTGTCCGACAAACATAAACTAACCTATACTCTATAAACAACTGAATTTGTCAGATTTGACCCTTTTCTTCAATTTATTTAGCATAAATTTAGCTCAATTAACATAATGGCAGTATACATAGAACGTTTCCAGTCAAACGCTGATTTCTATTCTCCAAAAACATGCAAAGCAAAGTGTGTTAAATTAATAAGAAGCACTTCATAAAAATTTTTTCAAAAAAATAATTGAAAATTCGCTAAGGATAATAAAAAACTCTGGAAAACTAACCAGGCATTATTAGATAAGAAAGATAACAATTCAAATCAAATCATACTGGTAGAAAACGAAACAATTTAGTCTGACGACAAAATTGAAGCACAAATGTTTTATAATCACTTTCTATCTATTACTGAAAGCCTCAATATATCTCTACCATATCTTATCATATAGTCCAGTCGCATAGCTCCATTTTTCGGTCCGATTGTGACAGACTGGAACAAAGCACCAAACTTGTTGTGATGATACCTTGGGGCAAGGACAACATTTCCAGAAGGGGTGCCGGTTTCTATCGATTTCGGGGGGTAAGCCAGAGACAAAAATGGTATGACGTCATAGAAAAGTCCCCAGAAAGCTTTCTTTGAGATCATCCATCTATGATAGTATCAATTGACAAAGATTTAGATGACTGATTTATTGCTGTAAAAGAACAATATATAAAAATGGTTTTTTCTATTTTGGTACATTTGAATTTTCTCAAGATCTGGGGTCAGCACATAAAGGCACAGAGATCACTTAGACTTGGCCTGGGTAAAGGTTGAGCCAGAACAGCTAGCAAAGTAAAGAGCTCTGATTCCGTAGCTTACTAAAAATAATTCGGCGTTAGCTGTAGATACAGGTAGGAAAGAACCTTTTTCTTTTACTGAAGCCATGGCTTTAAGGAAATGCTAGCAGAACCGTTTTGAAGATTCTTCTTCCGAACAATCTAATTTTCTGCTTTCGCTCGACTGTTGAAAATGGAACAGAGCAGGGTAAAGGTATAGCTGCATGTAATAAAAAACTGACAAGAAGTGCAAAGAAAGCGCTCAAAGAATGATTAATTATTGTCAAGCGATGGCAAGAAAATTGTACGCTCTGGGCGAGTTTGAAAAATAGTATATCATGAGTAATAACTACGTAAAACGTCGAGTCGCAAGTAGTTTTCAGAAGAGGGGACAAGACTGTCACAATGTTTTTGGCAAGCAAAAGAAGAAATGCAAATTGTGTTGGCATTTGATTAAACTGGTTTTCGTAATAATTAAGAGTAAACCTTTTGTTGAAAGTATTGCTATATATAAGCATACTGTATACTTAATGTCTGAAAATGCAGACAGCAAAATGATTCAGCAGACGATTACCAAAGTTTCAAGGAAACCTATTTAGGATGATTTAGATACACAAATTTCGTGCAGCGGTATAGAAAACAAATTCGATGGAAGCGTCTGCAAGTAGACATAGAAATTCATAGAAATGAGCCTAACTCTGTTGAGCCCAATTATTCTCAGCTGAAAGAAGCATTGTCGCTGAATGCAAAACTGAAGGCAACTATACAGAAGATGAAGAGCGAAACAGCGTTACAGAGCAAGTCATGTTCCCTAGCAAGGACCCTTCAATGTGCGCTATCGAAATTTAGACACCATGTGGGGGCCTAAGTCAATTCTTGCTTGTCGTACAAGGTCTTATGCACGTTATCAGTCACTTAATTCAACTGCGAGAGTTTTTTCCAAAGTCAAATATGTTAAAGTATCGTCCAGGAAGCACTACGAGAGAAGATAGGCTTTAAGTTACAATGCTAAAGAGTATCAAAATTGTGTTGCTGAACAGTTTAAAAAATGAAAGCATTATAGATCGTCTGGTTCAAGCAGTCAAGGAATAGCAAAATTGAATTTGGAAAGAAAAAAATGAAATCCTAATGAGACAGAATGTTTGCTATTTTATGTTTGGTTTTATTTACGCCTTACTTTATCAGATCACACCGGCCAGAGCTTCAGATCTTTGTGGCCGGTTAAAAGTGCTGTGCCAGTCTACCGTTGCTTAAAGTTTGCAACATCAAAACTGGATAATGCGAAACGAAAACAAGCTGACCGTAGTGAAGAGAGAAAGTCCAAACGAAAACTAATTTGATTTCATTATCAAGAGGCATGCATTTTCTATTTCTATTCTTCCGGACCCCTTGACAGTTGCTTGATTGCCAACGTAGAAAGATGGCAACTGATTTAGAAGACACTGCTCTTTTTGCTAGGATTATAAAAAAATCTGTCCTTGCAACTGAAACCCGTTTCTGCCGCTATATGATGAAAGAATAACTTTATCAGCTAGGGATAAATGTGTGTTCTGATTGGGGACATGTTCGCAATTTTCGTTTGCAACTGAAGTCTACAGTGTAATATTGTGTGACATGTTAATTTAAGGAAAGGCTTTTCAGTGTAGGTGCGCTTGGCAGTAATGACTAAAATCCATTTCAGTAACTGATCTTGTCAAGGAACAGGCATCAGTTTTTTAAGTCCCTAACAAATAATAATAATATAATAATAATCTTTTATTTACAGTAGGCAGGTATAATATAGCTGTTTATGTACAATTTGTTTACAAGCTAATTTAGGCTTACTTTACAAAAACTTAGAAAAAAAAACAATTAAGAATGAATGATTAATAATTACATATATAAAACAATTAGTTAATAAATGAAAAAAAAGAAATTGAAGATTAAAAAAAAATATTAAATCTTACAATGCGTTTACAGTTAAAAGATGTTTTAAAATTTTCACACCAAGACGACTTTTTTTCAATTTTCTAGTCAAGGAATCCAACCTGAGCTACGTAGCATCTACATAATTTGCAGCAACATTCTTCTCCTTTCCATTTTTTATTCGTGTTTTAAACTGGGCAAGATTTCATGACTCTTATATTTCTGTGGACTTTTAATTCTGATTTTACAACACTTTTAGAAAAGGACAATGCTGTAAAAATTCACACAAAGAATTTACAGCTTCTCAAGACTGAAATATATAAATCACATAATAACCTTAATCCAGCATTTATGGACAAAGGAGAATGAAGGAACAAGCAAATCTCTTTTCAATGTTAGCCCCAATTCGAGGTCATAAAAATGCAACCTCCCGCCTAATCATGCAGTTGTTGAGGCAATAAAATGCCCTTCTCCTAAGTTGAAAATTGACTTTCCAGAGATTGAGATTAGTTTCGATGTAAAAAGAGCACTACAGATTGATTGATGAATGACGTAATTCCTTGACTGCATAAAAAATGCTCAGGAAAGGGGAATAAAACAATTGGCCAGAATATCTTGCATCAATTTCCAGTCTACCCGACAACCAACCGGCAATATCTGCCCTCCTGCCACACCTTTTTCATTCAGAAGACCCCGTTACCGAACACTAATTTTACCGATAGGGAACGCCCTACCCTGGGTACCAGACTAACTATATATAAAATAAAATAGAGTCTGGTACCCACACTCTGTTATTTTATATAGTGAGTCTGCTACCCAGGGTAGGAACGCCCATAACTAATTTTCGGTTACCCTGGTTTTTGGCAAATTCAAATTCACAGAATCAAGTTCTCCGATATTTTCTTATCGAATGTAGAAGAATTAAAAAATCTACCCTTTCGAAAACCGGGGGCATGTCCTGTGGGGCGGTCGTTGCCTGATATTTTCAGACGCCTAAACTAGAGCATATTTCATGTTTCATAAAGTTGTAATTTTCAAAATTGAAATAATCTACATTTAGATGTAGGCTCAACGGGGCCAATGCTTGAAAATTAGCGTGGAAAGTTTTGCTCTGACCCCCGGTTTTGAGAAATTTTAAATGTACCGAAATAAAAACAAAAAGCGGTTTTGCATATGGATCATGCACAGTAGTAAATTAGTCATCAAAATCTTCTCCATTGATTCAATAATACATAGATTATCTCCAAAAAAGCATTCTGGTGATTTTCCAAAAAAGCACCTCTAGCTTACCCCCCGAAATCGATAGAAGCCGGCGTTTTCCTTCTGGAAATGTTCTCCGTGCCCCTCACCATGAAAAGTTTTGTACTTTGTTCCAGTTTGTCACGATTTCCTAATCACTGGGTTATTATGCAAAAAGCGTCAGATGAAATACCCGATTGCTAGAGTCTCCATTATTTAGCCTCTTTTTCAAAGAAAGAAATGCAACTTTCTGTTTCGGGGGAGAGGGCAGCCTTGATAAATATGTGTAACAACAGCCATATTTTACAAAATAAAAGTATTTTACGCATGCCACTGAAGTTGTTTTGGGGGGCCAAGGCCCCCCGGTATATTGGTCCCTGTCAAAAAAATAGCTTGAAACAAGCCAAAGAAATATTTTTTCAACGAAGATTGTCGTCACGCAGCTGTCTACAATATCTTATTCACGGATTCATGAGACTCTGGTACCCAGGGTACTGGTGAAAGTACAGCCTCGTCACTTTTAGATCAATTGAAATGTTTTGACAACCATCGTAGCATTTCAAAAATTCAATGAAACGTTTGACCGTTTGACCAAATTTCTAAGTTTAACATTAAAAATGTTTATTCAGTAGATGTAAAAGAGATAATTTTCAACTTAGAGGAAGACAAGTCAACATGAGCCGCGAATATTCAGTCAAAAGACAAAAATTCTCAGAAAACGCTAACATTCAGGCACAGCGCCACTTTTTCAAAGATAGAAAATATTTGACCGTCTTTTTTAACTATTTTTGAAAAAGTAGTATAAAAAAGAGCAAACTGAATTAACTAATTTATTTAGGTATATTTCTATTATTTGACTATTACTTGCATCAATTCAGTAGATAACTTTATGTATCATTGCAACGTCTGCATTTTGGATGCATAAACATGGCCTACTGAAAATACTTGAGACAAAGTAGATGCACAATAGTGTCAAGGAAGTAAAATTCTCTCAATCAATACAACAGTTTCTTGTAAGTTATTCACATCGTTGTGCACTTTGAACCAAAGGTTGCTCTTTCTTATTTTCCCCGACGTTTGTCATTAGCGTTTTAGCATGACTCCTCCCCTCACAAACTTTTCCTGAAAATAGATAACCAATGCTTTCTGAGAATCGTCAAATTGTCTGTTCTAAGCAGTATAGAAATTTGTTAAATTTTAATCTTGAAGATGCATTTTTAGCCATTCTAGAATGCTGAACTTCAAAATTTTTCTTTCGCATCGTACCCAACCATGTCACTAAACTTGATTCTCAGCTCTCCCCCCCTCCCCCAGGTTCCATTTCGTGACGCCGTCCCTGACATTGCTAACATGATACTTGGAAGAAAGGCAGAAAAAACAATGTTACATCAAACTAAAAAGTAACGATTAAAAAACCTTAAATTTGACTTAAGCCTTTTTAATATCTAAAAGGTAAGAGTAAAATTGTTCAATTTTGACTAATGATAAATTCGACGCCCATCGGATAAGCTTAAATTGGTTCATCCGTTTAAAAAGTTTTACTCTTTGCAGGCATGATTTTGTTACTTTAAATGAATTCCATTTTAAAACAGAATTCATGACTTTATGAGGCCCCCTAGATCTTGAGACCCTGGGGCAATCTGCCCCCCTTGCCTCCCGTCCCAGCCACACTGACGGGTTATGAACAGCACTGTCTTTATGATTGTCTCTGACCTGATTGTCTCCCACATTAACTCTTACTTCCAAAATTGAAAGCTTATGGACTTAGTAGAGATGCATTATCATTAATCTAAGACTACCTACAAGGGCGATTTTAACGGGTAAAAATTAATGCTAACTTTTGCGAATTGAAAGAAATAAAAACAGGTGTTCCCCAAGGCTCTGTCCTTGGTCCCCTTCTATTCAACATGTTTGTTAATGACATTTCATTAATGATATACCTAGATCAAAGCAAACTATGAAACTATGCTGATCATAATACCATATGGATTGAAGGTACTGACAAGAAAGACATATCAGCTAAACTAGAACATGAAATCAACATCATAAACCAATGGTTTATAGACAATACTATGCAGCTAAATGGAGACAAATGCAAACTTATTATGATTTCAGCAAAACCAAACAGTGTTGAAAATGTAGCATTTATGTAAACAGGTAAATAGTAAAAGACGAAGACAAAGTGAAAATGCTGGGCTTAACAATAAACAACAAATTAAAATTTGATGGCCATATCAAAAGTATTTGTAAAGAAGCAGGGAAAAAGATAAATGCCCTTGCAAAAATAGCGCCTTATTTAAACGAAGATAAAAGAAAACGTTTGATGAAAACATTTGTTTTGGCATTCTTCAATTACTGTTCCTTGGTATGGATGTATTGTAGAAGGAAATACAATAAATTTAATTTATTAATAACATTCATGAAACAGCATTGCGAATAGCTATAACGATTTTTCATCTAGTTTTAAACGACTACTGCTCAAAGAAAACACCGTTACAATCCATACAAGGAATTTAAAGCAACTTGCAATAGAAATTTACAAAACTATTCATCACGAAAACCCAAGTTTCATAGAAGATACTTTTAGCATAACTGAATCATCCTATAACCTCAGAGGGCTGACTTTAACTAGAAACAAACCAAACACTATAGCGTACGGATTAAACACTGTATCCTATAGATTTCAAGAAGTATGAAACTCAATTCCCACAGAAATAGCCTCGAGCTCAAAAATAAAAACCTTTAAAGCAAGTATCAAAACTATTGCGGTGTTTCTTGTTTACTATCATCAAAACTATGTCTGCGATTTCTTGCTCATGCCGCATTTGTAAGCCATTTATAGGACAAGTGGGCTATATAAAAAAAACAGGGAACCTACTGTACATTGATGCATCTTATTGTTGCGTTGTTAAATTCGGTTATTGTTAATATATTTAGTTGGTTTTAATTAGCTTAGTATAGCTAGTATTGTATGTTTACCAACTCAAAAGAAAGTAAAGAAAAAAAGCACACTATCAGCAGTGAACTGCGTGCGCGAAGGCATGCGAGCCGTGTGAAATGACGCTGAATAAATAACTGTAGAATAATATACAAAGCTTGGTCGGTAGTATAGGGTCGTAAAAAGCCAGGGTACCTACTAGTCTTGCCCCTAATTGATGATTGCAGAAGCTCCGATTTTCAATTTTTAGGACCACCCTGTTCCAGTGCCTATTTTAAAAAATTTTCAATACTGCACTTTTATAATTATATTTTTTTCACAGGGAATTTTTTTGTGGCAATCAGTGCAAACCCTTGCGAACCCCAGGTGTCTTAGGCTCTTAGCCATGCAAGCGTAGCGAGGAAATGCCCCGAATTTTAAAAACGTGTATGGGCCATGACGCAGAAATAAAGAACAGACAGATGATAATATAAATAATCAACAATAACAATTCAAAACAGCAACAAAACAAACAGCAGCTACAAAACTTGAATAGAAACATAGTCATTTATCCCTTGTAAAAGGAGTCAGTATCTCATGTTTTGTCTGGACAGCACAACTAAAAAGTTTATCAGGCCCTTTATCTTTCTTTTTGTTAAGTTAAGTTAGCTTTTGCTAGATGCCCAGAGCATGATAGGCAATGTTGGCGCCAGCCACTACGTCCTTTTACCAACAGGGAACGCCAATTTTATCCTAAGGGAACGCCTATGACTAACTTTTGTTTAAAAATTGGCAGTTTGAAAATCATAGGATTACATCACAAAAAGTACGGTGTCAAAATATTACCCCTCCCCCAACATTTTCTCATCGAATTTAGAAGAAATACAAAGTCGATTCTGCATAGAACTGGGGGGGGCGTGTCCCCCCAGTCCCCCCCATTCACATTTTGTGAACAAAGCAGGAATCTGGGATAGCCGCAAAAAGATATTTTCACAAATCTCAAAATTCAATACTTTATACTGCACATTTTCGAAATCAATATTGCACGTTTTTAAATCTATACTGCACAAAGTGTGTAATGCTACACACTAAAATATGCCCTGCCCTGTTCTAAATAAGAGTTCGTAGACATTCTTACCTACACTTCAGTTTCATTTATTGGGCTGGCATCAAAATATTCAATTTTTGTAACTTTCATGATTGCGTTCAAAATAATTTTATGTTGAAGAAGGAAATAACTTACAGAAAGTATTTCTTTTCTTTACTCGCCGAAATATTTTCTTTCCACCGAAAACTTAAAAAAATATGACCGAAATTGTTTCGACCGAAAATTTTTACCCCGAAATTTTTGGCACCGAATTTTTTGGTACTTAATCTGTCTGATTGAGATCTTTCATTAATATCATTTTTGGTAAAGATAGAGAGGTTGACAAACATGAACATACTTTAAAATGAATTTTCCTTGAATATGTAGTATATTTTAAATTATTCTCTAAAAGGAATACATTTACCTTTTCAAATGGCAGGGCTGTACTATCATTATTATATGTTATTGGTACGGGCGATCAAGGATCACACTCCCTCCATGTGAAGTCCATTGTCAATTTACATAAGACGACAGGTGAAATTGCCAGCATTTTTAAATGGTCTCCAAGCCACGCTCTGCTCGTGGACGAACGAAGTGACAAAAACAAGGTGGCCTATGTGATTGGAAGGAAGATCGTAGACCAATTTACTTAATATTTCCATGTGAATTACCACAAACAAAAAGCTTTTGAAAGACAATGTAATTGCTTAGAATAAAAGACACTCAGATTTATGGGCCTATTTTCACAAACGCATTTTACAGACAAATAGTGTTCGCGCGTTGCCGATTCTGATAATTCTTGGGAGGAGAATTACTTAATCCATCTCGAAATTTTCAGACGGAGGGAAACAAAGGAGTGATTAGGATATCAATTAAGTTGGGTCAGGTGTGAATATGGTGGAATCGTTATGACATGAAAGCGTTTAGCTGTGGCGTAAAGGTGTTGCCTGATATTTTAATCGACTTATATTGTAAATTCGTTTTTCTCTATTTTGCTTTTTGGAAAGTCAATTTTTGAAACTGGCGGTGGAATAATGAGGAGGTCTTTCCCAGCCACTGTTGCTCCAAGAGGGACGCCAACAAGAAAATTGGTGAGGAAGAGCGCCAGTGCTAAGGACATCCGGTGTCTTTCAGATAAGGTGAGGGACCTCTCTTCATATAAAGTTCTTTTTTTCCTTTAGTTTGTATTTTTCGTTGGTTATGTCAGGGAGAGGTCCAGGGGCCTATAGTAAAGTCCCAACACGGAAAAGGAAGGAGGGGCCAAGAAGAAAGAAGTTGGGTCAAGTTTGTTTTTTTCGGAAAGAAGACAGGTTGAATAGGAGTCTGGAACTCGAACTCAAATCTTTTTCTCAGAATTAACAAGTTAATCACAATATCCTAAAACATACCAATGAACATATTAAATTTCAATGCAATTACAAAGAAATTATTATTAATGATATAGGAAAGGAATGGCACTATGGGATGTCATGGGGGGCAGCTGCCCCCCCCCCAAAAAAAGTTGCAAATGACAGCCTGTCAGCAGCCCAATATAAACGAAAAATAATTGTCGGCACATAGTAACTGTTGAATGAGAAATTTACTTATGAACCATTAAATTGAAGTTCAACCTAGCTTTTGACTTTCAGTAAAACCATTAAAACCATTGAAACTTTGAGGCTGGATTGTTCTAAATTTGTTCTTATAAATCATAAGCAAATAAGTGAAAATTCAGCATCAAAGGGCCCCTAGATGGAAAAAACTTTGTATTTGAGAGGAAATTTATTTTAGGAGGTTTCACAACTTTGTTCAGAATTAAATTTTAAAGTACCTCAGCCTCAGTTTGTTTTTAATTTGTTCTTAACTCTTAAACAATTTGACTAAATTAAAATTAACCAATTTGGAGGCTTGTGCTCTTATCTTCAATCTTCAATCGTTAACTCCTAAATACTTTACAACCAATCTGGAGCATTTACTCAAGGAGCATTAAAAAAAGGAAAATTAACTCAGGAGTAGGATTGATACCATTTCCACCGGCGCCTCAGTTTGTTGATTTCTACAAATGTTGCATTTGGTTTTGGTTCAACAGATCCAAGCAGTGTTAATCATAAACAAAGTATAACAAAAGGCTAACAAAAGAGTAAAAATTGTATCTAATAAGTCTATACTAGGGTCCAGGTGTTGGTGGAGGCTACCTTCACCCACTGACGTGGACGCAACCATTCTGTCACTGATACTTTGAATTTGTCTTCTCTCATGCAAATCATAATTTCTGATGGTAGGCTATTCCTTATCCTAACTGTTCTTACGAAGAATTAATTTTTGAAAGCTTCAGAGTGGAGGCATTGAATTGTTTGATATTTGAGCGGATTTCTGGTTGAGGAAAGGACAATTTCTGGAAATGAGATGTTGAGCATGTTGTTTCGAATTTTATTGAAGATTTGAAGGTCATGGGTGCAGTGTTGATGTTGTAGTGGTATCCAGTTTAATGATTTCATTTTCTGTGTCAATTTATATTATAATATTGTTCTTATGAGAAAAGATTTTATCAAAAACTATCACCCAGCTTCATGATTTATTAGGACTCTGAGAGGTATCAGATACTCATTTTTGCAAATATTTCAAGGATTTAAAGAAACTGAGAAGGAGTTCATGAAATATGTCAGCAACCATTTTTACAGTTTTCGGAACTTGAATTTTTCTGAGGTTGTCGGCACATCATGGCTTGCTATCTAGCCCCACCTCTGGGAATGGGTGGGTACAAGGATATTTTCTTATGTTTCTAACATATTTAAGGGGACCAGGGATTATATCTCTGATCTCCTGGGAACAATGTCAATGGAAATCATGTCAACCAGAAACACAACAAAGATGAGAAAAATGTTGGAAGGACTTAGAAAAGCCTGTTTACACTGGTATGGATCCAAATGGATCCGTATTAAAATGGGCACACTAAACCTACTTCCAATCAAGTGTAGATCTGCTATTTGTACCAGTTTGGAAACACACTTCTAGGTGTTTGCTGGTCCACGTCAGCTTAAGCTATCAGAGCCCTAGACTGCATTAACAATTTAAATCTGGCTTGCTTGTTACCGGTTTTGCCATTTCAGTTTACATCCAGTGCAAATGACTGGTACAGGTCTGGACAGGTATGCATTTAATGCAAAACAATGAATGAGTAGGTCGGGCTGGCTAAGAGTTTTAAAACATAACAGTCTAGACATGGAAAGCAAATGGCATTTATAAACCAGATGTTAAAACCAGAAATTGTCACTGTCACAAAATATTTTTTTGAACTTTGGAAAAAACAGAAATTGTAACAGAAAATATATTTTTTGCTGCGGCTAAATGCAACAAAACCTCCAACTCTATAATTTCTACAATGACTTTCTCCAAGCTCTTTATAAACCATTTTAAAAAAGTCTCCCACTGAATATCGTCTGCAACCCAGGCTAAGATCTTATACAAGGTGATTAAACAGAGCCATTACAGCACAGTTTTAGTGTAAGTGAAAGCTGATTTGGATTTCTTCCAATTTTCTTGGTGTTTACTTTACATGATGAAATGGAATGCATAAACTGGATTTTTTCGATTGTTTGACAAAACTGTAAATGTGGATTGAAGTAATCTTTTCTTGTCCATTAAGATTTTTAGCTAAAGGTAAAAGAGCTATAGCCCCCTATTCCCCCTCTTCCATATTTGGGTATATTTTTTCTTTTATTTGTTTTAAACAATAGCTGTTTTAGATTAAATTGAAAACCTTTGGGCAGAAAATAATTTGTATGAACAGCTTCAGGCTAAAAAATTTGGACAAACTATTTCCCATGCAGTTTTTGTGTATCTATTAAAGTTGATACATAAAATATACTTAGAGTTGAGGCCTCACTTAAAACAAAACGTGGCAAAAACTGTTGTAGCAATATTTAAATTGGCTTCTTTCTGCATTGATGGTTGGGGATTGAGCTTCCATAACACCACCCCCCCCCCCCTGGGCCTCAGTTATGATGTTGGGTGGTATTTATTTGTATACAGTATCATCATATCATGTGAACAGTTCTCAGGCCACATATGTTTTCAAAAGTTTGCATTTTGTTCTCAATGAAAACAAATCAATTGTTTTCATCTGAGCGGAAGCATTGCATTATCATATATCATTTTATTTTTAAACAATTCAACTGAAACCAATATTACTTTATCAAGCAAAGTCCTTTTAAGTGAAAGATGTGTTAATTGCTCTTTAACCTTTTCTTATTTTCCATGACTTCTTTACACTGTACATCTGGTATCTCATGAAGCTAATATGAGGTAGCCTGCGTGCAGACTCGGAAATTTAAAAGAAAAGATAAAGTAGAGTCTGCGCAACAGAGCCGCTATTCTTGTTTGCTGACATCAACATTTTATTCTAAGCACTAGAACAACAACTCCATTAGCGTGCAATGTTTTTCTGTAATTTTAGTTGTTCAAAAGAACAAACAGACCTATTCTATTATCCTGATCCTATTCATTCCTCCAACCATTCAAATTTGGTTCCTTGATTTTGAGGAACCTGTGAACAAGAAAGTCAGCTCAGCTTCCCAGACTCTACTTTTTCTCCTATTTTCAATTTTGTCAACAGAGTTTGCACGCAGGCTAATATGAGAGGTCCGGAAAAGTACTTGTCTTTGTTCCTTTACTATAAGAGCATAAAAAGAGAACTTAAATCGAACTTTGGAACAATTAAAGTTTGATGTATGTAAAACCATCTCCAAAAATCTACCCTGTCACACGATCTTTTTTCAAGTTATTTGCGATATGGTAAAAACATATGGATTTGTGAATAGCTAAAAAACGGTTGAACAGGGGGTGTTTTGATGCCATTTTGGATTCCCCATTCCATAAAACGTATCTGGGTGAATTTGTGGAGCTAGAGCATTTTCAAATTGAAGATAATCAAGAAATGTAAATTCAAAGTGGCTGATTTATGTCATGAAACATGATGTTAATAAATCTAAAAAATGCATTACTTGAAAAACCTTTAGAGTTAGCTGCTGACATAGAATTACCCAAGCAAGTTTTTTTATATTTGCCAGCTTTCCAGACCAGTGCTTTTCAATTGACTATGATTGAACAGAATCACATATGATCCTCATAGTAATGCGGTTTTGCCCATTCTCGACTTTTTGTGGTTTGTTCTTCATCTTCCATTTTGACATCTATCAATGCTCTTTAAATTCCAATCTCGAAAAGAATCCTACAAATGAACAAAGAACTGATAAACTTACTATCAAGGATAAAGTGAACCTCAGCTTGTATCCATAGCAAAGATTTTCATGATTTATTTGCTGTAGGTGAGTCTGGAACGTGTGCTTGGCTTGACCTCTTCAAATACCAATGGTTTAACATGCAATCCTTACAATGGCATGCTTGCATATCCTGCTGGGTGAGAATGAACTTGATTTTCCTTATTTTCTATTTGCTGTTTTGTTTTTGTCCTCCTGCTACTATTTTATATTTTATTCCCGTTTCTTTTTTATGTATACATTGAAATAAAAAGAGAGGATTTTTATACAAAGTGGGTTTTAATATTTGTAGTAATCAACTTCAAATAGCAAATAAGTCAAAGAACATTTCTAATTTTAAATTTTTAGTCAACCTCTTTTATCCATCAGGTACAGGAGTCTTAAAATGACTTCCTAATCTCAAAGTAGCAAAGCATAAGCTTTTGTTCTCCTTATTGTTGGACTTTATATGTTGGTATTATCAGTTCAGTATAAGGTTACCTAATTGAAGAAAACATTCAGGTGATTTGGCTCTTTAGGCTTTATATTCTGCCTTTTTTTTATAAACATTACTGGTTTTTTTGTAGATGTGTCATTGTTTTGTTTAATTCACGGACGAACTCACAGTCTCACATTTTTAATCCTGAAAAGTAAGACATCTTTCGTTACAATTGATTTTTTGTCCTTAAATTGTCCGTTACAATTGTCCTTAAAAAGGTTGCAAACTTACAGCCATACATTTTTAACCCTGAAAAGTAAGACATTTTTCGTTACAATTGATTGATTGCTTGAAAGACTTCTACAACACATACTAGAATGATGGATCAACTTGTTTCCTTTTGCCACTTTGTCTGTGATCATATCATGTAGAGCTTTTGTAATGTCGAATGGTTAATTGCATATCTTGTAGGAAAACCTTGACAGCATTAGCGTTTTCAAGCGATGGAAAATATCTCGCTTCTGGAGAGGTTTTTATCTCTTTATGCATATTTATTCATTTGTTTTTCTGTCCTAACTGCTTGTAAAATTTGTTAATTATATATATTGAAAAAGAAAAAGAACTGTGACATTGTAAAACGCTATAAGACCCATTACCAATGGAAATTTTGAATTTAATCCTAAACAGTCGTTTCTTTCAATGCAACCTCCGAAATATCCGAGCATTTCTTTCAATTAAAAAGTTTTTCCTCAGACGAAAAGTTTCTGCAGAGAGCCGTTGCTAGTATTTTCCCATATTTCCTGTAAACGAGCTTGAGCAAATATGGTCTTACTGAACATACGTTGTCTAAATTTCAATGGACAAGTTTTGTGGTCTTTTAAAGATAGGGTGATTTAAATGAAAAGTGTTCGCTGAGCCTAAAAAAGTGTCTTCCTTAGACGTTTCTTAAAAACGCTAGCGGTGACTAGGCGTCGAATGCAAAAGATCTGGATGAAAACATAGAGATATTTATGCTAGATCTTCTTGTGTTTTTCTTGCTGTGAGCATTTGAATTATACACAAAACAGTTTGATGGTTAATTTTATAATTGTTTTGATGCTAGCTGATTGATCAAGCAGTTAAACTCTGTTCTTGTGTTTCCCTAATTGTGAGGTTTTAATGACTTTGTATCCTTCAGAGCGGCCACAATCCTCGTGTTCGTGTCTGGGAATTGGGAGAAACGATTAATCAGGTTGCTGAGCTGAATGGACACAAATTCAGCATTAATTGCGTGGTACGTTTTTCGCAGCTATTTTTTTGGTAAATTTGTGTAGCATCATCTCTCTTAGAGGACTTTCGAAACAGTTTCCTTTCGCTCGTTTAATCCATAACCATTTTAAGCTTAAGCACTTAACCCATTTGAGTGCCGTTTTGAGCAAAAATTCCAGTGTTTGAACAACAGTTCCTTTGGTTTTTTAATTTCATGGTAGAAATGAAGTAGTTTGATAAAGTTGACATGAAACTGCTCTTTAACAGAAGTGTAGCTGTTTTCTGGTTAAGAGGAACTAATTTCCTAACATGTTGATCCATTGCGCTGCATTTGGTTTGATAAGCGACAGGTACATTGTTTGCTTGTTGAAAATCTTGTTGAAAACTGAGCTGACGGCTTTCTATGGATTTTATTACGTTTTTTTCATTCAGGCATTTTCACCAAACTTGAAGTATCTGGTTTCCATTGGAGATCAGCATGACATGATGGTTAATGTCTGGAACTGGAGGGTAAAGTTGCTTTTTATATTTTATTGATTATAGAAATTACGGGAATTCAATTCAATTGTACCGGTTTTTATCTCCGTTTCTATTAGATAAAGAGATTCTGAAACCCTCATTATCGGTGGTAACATGAATAAATCATTTTTACGCAAATTGATATCAATCGTATTTCTATAGAAGATTGCCTGAATCAAAGAGGGGTTCAGATCATTTAAAATACAAGTAGATGAATTGCATCTCAAGTAGATATCCTAAACTATGGTCTCAGATTTGATTGTTGTATTTTCTAATTTCTCTCGATTTGTTTTAGACTGGGTCCAAGGTCGCTTGCAATAAGATAGGATGCAAGGTAATCATCGTCTCTTTTTGTAGGACGTTTGTTATTTATGAAGGCAGAGGCATTTAGGAAAAGCTCATGCAATGGGTCTGTAGACGCCCGTCCTGTCTTCTTTATCCGAAATGCAGTCATACATATATATCGCGGACAATTTATCATTTTCTGATACTTTTTCTCAACTACGAGCTGTATGTATTATTCATTAAACATTGAAAAAACAAAACATGATGACGACTTGGTGTTAGATTGGCGTGAGACAATATGATCACCCCATTGAAAGAGTGCTGTTTACACGTTGTTAAATGAGAACCATTCCGTGAAGATTTAGGATTGAGAGAAAAAGTATGTGAAAAAGAAAACATTGGTTCTATTCGTAAATTTTTACAGTGTTTATATAAAGCCATCTTTGATTTTTGAAATGTTAGTGTCGCAAAATTAAATTATAATTGCGATTTGTAGGTAAAATTTGAAAAAAATGACATTGGGAAAACTAAACACTTAATACACACTTCATCTTTTTGTCTGACACTCTTATGAGTTTAGAACATCAGAGTAATGTTCGTTTTGAACGGATAAGTGGCGTGGATTTTTCATGTTGTTGTTAAAACATCATTCAGTAGCATTTTGTGTTATTGTAATTACAGGTTCGGAGTGTTTCTTTTGCCGAAAATGGGAGCCATTTTGTCACTGTTGGTAACAGGCACGTGAAATTTTGGTACTTTGACACAGAAGTTGAGCCAAAGGTATCAGCAGTTTTGTGTAAAATCATCAAATTTAAGTGAAGCTAGCCACTGTTCGTCCTAATCGCTACTCTTAATACAGGCAACATACAGGCAACGCACAAATTGATAACCTCTATTAAACATTTTCTGTCGGACGGAAGGAAGTTAATATAATTTTGCTGAGGGTATTCATGATCAGTTGCTTTTTGCTGTTTTGCTGGCTGTATTCACACGTCTCTTCTTACCAAGGTTCCTTACACTCATGAGCTCCTTTCCAATATTTACTGAAGCTGACCCTACTAACAATATTAATTTATCCCTCCATTATGCTCCTCGAAATTCTCATAAATCCGAGACTTGATTTTGTTGTCTTCCTCACCATTAAGTCAAATGTACCAACTCCAGTCGCTGGAAGATCTGGTATTCTGGGAGACCTTCGCAACAACTGTTTTTGTGACGTAGCTTGTGGAATCGGGGATAATTCGTCAAATACGTACGCAGTCACCAAATCTGGTTTGCTATGCTCCTTCAACGAAAAGCGTATTCTGGATCGATGGGTTGAACTTCGGGTGAGTGGTCTACTTTAATGTCGTGATGTGACGTCATTCCTGGTGTTTTTATAGAATTACCCGGCTGTGTAGGGTGCATGTTCTATTTCAAAGTAGCTGTTAAGTATTTTTCCAGAAACTGCGAATGGATTTTTGCAACTGGTGGGCAGATTTAGATTCATAAATAATCTACGTTTCGTGTTATAGGGCAATTTTTAATGAAAACGAAGCATCCGATAGAAGGGAAGATGAACTAGCTTTGATAAAAATCAATACAGTAGTGTGAATTTAACCGATTTAAATCGTCTTATCATGCAATGATTGTGGGTAGCAATCAAAAAGTTATGTTTTATAAAGATTCAGGAGAAAAATTTATCATGTGCTGATGTGTGAAACTAATTAGGCGACTTTGCGTTGCGATTGTAAAATTTACCTAGTGATTTGGTTCAGTCTTCAGGTGCCAACTCGATTGTCGTCAATGAAAAATACCTGTTTTGTGGTTGCACTGATGGCATTATCAGGTATTCAATCGTTAAGTCATTATACTGTTTATCTACTTATTTATAATATTTCGTTACGAGTCTATTTCGGTTCTTTATAGTTTCATCTTTCTTGTATGCGTGAAATATTCTTGTTCTTTTAGGGTCTTTCATCCAACTACCATGCACTTCGTTTCATCTTTGCCAAAGCCGCATTTTCTAGGTGTTGATGTTGCGGCAGGTCTTGATGCAAGGTAATTTAATGAAATGGAAAATGGTATATATATATATAGTATATATGATATAGAGCGTAATATATGTATATGTATTTTCCTGGGCGAAGGTGAAGGATCCGGTTCGGATAATCCGATTATCCTCGTGTCATACATGTCAAGGAGTTTTTTGACTGCATCAACGAATCACAGGTCGCATAGGGTCAGGGAACTCTCTCCTAGAAATATGACATCAAGTAAAACATGGTAGCTCTCCGGATTGTTCATGTCCGCCTTTTCCTGTATATTCTTCATTTCACGTTTTTGGCGTATGTAATTATTTGATTTATCACATAACAATATAATAATGATAATTATAAACAATTATTTAAAGTTGGCAGAAACAATAGCGTTCAGCTTATGAAAACGGACTATACAAAATATATACAAAGTCTAATTACAAAAACCTAAATTTCAAATAAAATTTTTACACAAATCACAGCTTCAATCAAAAGTTTTGATGGACTTTATTTATTTTAAAATTCGCTAATGATTGGGACACTAATTTTTCTTGGCAGAGTCTGCGATAATTTTTGACGAACAAACCCGATAGTATTAATGCCATATAACTTTGTCCTGGCTTTAGGTAAAATCATCTTTATTCCCGAAAACAAGCAAATTACTTTTATCCTTTTTCATCTTTAATTGGTTATCTTCAAACCAAAGAAAGAACAAAGTGGCATCCCCTTGAAGTTATTCTAAGATTGAACCCAGATCTGAACCACACGCAAAGATGGTATATCATCTGCATAATTGCAAATCTCAGTATTATTTTAACGGAACTTAACGGAAAGGAAATTATAGTTTTTTGCATTAACTGACGGCATTGTTTACAAAAAGATATCCTTACCAACACCATTCACGAGTTGCTTCTATTTCCAGTCATATGGTGGCAAAAGACACAAACGTCAAACACCCGGATGTCGTCTCTCTTGCCCTTGATAATGACAACGATAAGGTTCGTTCAAAATATCCTCTCGTTTCTTGTTCAGTGTAATCACGAAATTTCCTTCGATTTTATTACCAACGTATATACCATATTTTAGTGAAGCTGACTTACATTTCCTTTTCCATTAAGCTATGATTTCTTTTTATTTAGTTGTCTTGTATATACAATGACCACAGTCTTTACGTCTGGGACATTCAAGATGTAAAAAAAGTTGGTAAAGCGTGTTCATTTCTCTATCACAGCGCCTGTATTTGGGGCGTGGAGGTGAGTACCACAATTTTCGCACGGCCATTCCAAAGAAACCCTCTTGAAAGTAACATATGAAAGTAACTAGGTTGGAAGTAACATCTGGAGTTGCTTCACACCCTCATACCCTCAATATTCCTACCATCGTCCTTTCAGGAATACTAAGCCCATGTGAAGTTTCGCTTATAAATTCGTCGTCTTGTCAATCATTTTAGATTTTTTAACGCTTGAAACTTTCAGAGCAGTTTTGGTTTTCTGACACGGTTTCAGACACAGTGGTTTTTGATCGATGGTTTTGGTAAAGTTTAGGTAAAGTTTTGGAATGCTTTTAGAGGTCTTTGATTGATAACAGTAGTTTTATTTACTGGACAAATCAACCTTTGTGAACAAGAAAAATTATTACATCAAGATATATTTGATTTGTTTTATGGTAAGCTTGCAATATTCACTCTTCAGACGTATCCTGTAATGCGCGAGGATTTGCACCCTTGTCTTCCAAGTGGATCCTTTTTAACTTGCTCCTCTGATGATACAATAAGGGTCTGGAACATCGAGACAGGTGAATTTATCATTATAGTTTATCATTTTATCGTGTTAAGTGAGTTCTTCATTGATCATAGTTGAAATGTAGTTGTCCTGTGTATCATCTTTTTTTCGTCGTGATTCCGCACTGGCCTCGTCGCTTGCTTTAGTTAGTGAATATGTCAAGCCAGCCGTGTTTGAATGGCTCTGATCTACGCTTTATGTTATCATCTTGTAGCCATATAACGAACTTCGCTAAGATTTTTCTTAATTTTTTTTACAGGAATTTCAATGAACAGCACCTTTCCAAGAAATATCTACAGCAAAGTAAAGTTTATTCATTTATGTTTATTTTGGCTAAGTCCGCTTCATTTTGTCTGACCATTCTTTGATTGATTACCAATGTTGTTTCATATTTCATGTTCAGGAGCTGCTTAAAATCATTTACACTGACGAGGATCTTGCCAACATTCAAGACATTTCTTCAATTCCAGGTGAATCAATTTTTCTGTCTTTTTATTTTCACTTTATATAAAGATTATATTTCGTGGTGAAATATCTAATTTAATATGATAAATTAGTATCAGATTTAATTACTTAAGAGAGTCATATCCGTTCTTTTTACTGATAATTAACATCCTGCATCTTACATATTTCATCTAATTTTTAACCACAAGCAATTTTTTCATTAAATAGAAAATATTTTGACTTGTTAAACAAGAATTTTTCAATCTTTGGGTTTTTTATTTTTGGATTCATCGACTCAAATATTTCACCCTTCTCCTCTTGTTTTGTAGTGACCACGTCTTCAGACATGAAAACTGGTGTCCGCTGCCTTCAAATTAGTCCGGACGGACAACTCTTAGCTGCTGGCGATAGATCTGGCAATTTGAGGCAAGCAATCAATTTCAAATCGTGTCGTTGATGCTTTTTACAACTGCCATGAAAAGGTTGCAAATGAACATCAACTCTGAAGAAATGAAAATAAAACATCAGCTACTTCTAATAGAATTGCTTTTATTGGCTTTCTGTCTATTTTTATAAACGAACAGTAGTAGGCTACAGAGCTCCCGTCAAAAACATCTTTTAAAGCTCCATTGAAGAAGTGCTCCGAAAGAGAAAATCGGTACTGTATTTTAATAGGTGACGTTCGCTAAACTTGTTCTTTTTGGCTTGCAGGGTTTATGACTTGCAGTTTGTTGACGAAATAATGAAAATTGAAGCCCACGAAGCGGAAATCTTGTGCGTGGAGTTTTCAGATCCGAAATCAGGTACAAATGTTAATTATTTGCATAGCAAAGATAACAGAAAATGTTTGTTTTCTTTTGAATTTGCTTTCGTTGAACTGATGCTGACTCTTTACATGTTTATTTTTTCTTTATTTCCTGAAATTTTTAGATTGAGATTTATATCTTCCTTGTTTAAAATGTTTGTGTTTAATTTGATAATGTTACCTTAGTTTAATGTTCCGTGTCTTTGGAGCATTTATTTCACAAAAGGAAGCAGTTAATTGAAGCTCGTGTTCCCCTTTCCATTGTTAGTGACGTTCCGATTGTTAATATTTTTAGGCTACCGACTCCTTGCGACCTCAAGCCGTGATAGGCTGATACATATTTTCGACATTGATAAAGATTTCGCGTTGATTCAAACGATTGACGACCACGCCTCTTCAGTAACTGCAGTGCGGATGAACTGTAAGTTTCTCATCTGATTGTCTTCAGGTTTTATTGATCATGGTAACAAAATTTTCGTTAATAATTGAGAGTTGATGCAACTTTTTTATATTCTTCACTGTTAGTAATATACGTAGCCACTAGCGAACATCTTTTTTTGTTTACAATGAAAAGTCGAATTTTGTTTTTCAGACGACGAAGGCGTTTTCCAGTTGCTGAGCTGCGGTGCTGATAAACACATCATGCTCCACACTGCTCAAAAGGTAGTATTCCTTTTGTTTGATTAAATTATTAACAGTAATCTGACTTCTTTTTATTTTTACACCTTTGTAGAAAATTTCTAGTACTTGTGATAGCAAAGTACAGTTATGATTTGCTTACATAGATTGGCTTACTTTGGCAGGTTGAGGATGGTAAAGCAATGCAGTTCGTGCGAGAAAACACCATCGCCATTGGAAAAGCAACCCTATATGACATGGATGTAGACCCTACCAGGTTTGAGTGACAGTTTCTTAGAGAATGAACCACTGTTCACTTTGCTGCTAAACCTGTTCTTTTCTTGTGGATTTATCCATTAAGCATGATTATGACTAATTTCTTGACTTCAAATCAAAACTCCAAAATGTTTAAAACGGTTTTTATCTGATGTTGTCCCCTACTCGTCCAAATATAAATGAAACTTTTTTCTTGTCTTTAAAATTGATGTTTCTAAATTTAGGAAGTTGGCGACCACATGTGGACAGGACCGTAATGTCAGGTGTGTAAAAAGCAATGAAAATGTTATTTTGTCTTTGTTCTTTTTTCAATTGATCTGCCAGGAAAATCAGTGGGCTCTTTGTGTTCTATACTGTCTACTTAAAATATATTTGTAGTAATATATTTTAAATCATTAGTTGTTTCTTGTGAAGAATGACACGAGAACAGCATAACACAATGTCAAGAGAAAAATGTTGAAAATATTCGTTTCTCGTGTAGTCATCGTGCGGATTTTATTCCTCACAGCAAACCTTTTCTATAGTACCTCGTAATCAGTGGCGGACACTTGGGGGCGACCCCCCCCCCCCAATACTTTAGAGAACAATGATCTTTTGTTCTGAAACAATGGGAAATGTGACGTCATCTTATTAAAACAATAGGCTTGCCCCCCAAATATTTCACCAAGTGTCCGCCCCTGCTCGTAATTTCTTCTAAGGTTACCAGAGTTTGCGAAATTGTTCATTGTTTTGCCATTTTGGTCCTTTCAGAGTCTGTTATCCGGGAAAACGACACTTTGCTTCAATTTTAATATTATGCTATTTCTTCCAGGGTCTATGACATTCAGGCTGCCAAACAGACTCACTGCTACAAAGGTGCCGTCAGTGAGGATGGCACTCTGATAAAAGTATGGATCTCTTTTCTTTACGTTGCTTGCACAACCTCGCTCTGTGCGCGCGTGTGTGTTTCATTTTAGATTACCGTAATTCTTGCTTCATATGTCTCGACATTGATATGCATCCTAATGAATTGTAATGTGCAACAAGTCCATTTGCCGTTGTAGATTCAATTGGATCCGTCAGGGGTGTACGCTGCGACCAGCTGCTCAGATAAATCAGTCAACATTTATGACTTTGAGGCGGGAGAATGCGTCGCCGTGATGTATGGGCATTCAGGTAGGCGACTAGCTATGCACCTAACCTTACAAATTCTGTTGCTGAATAATTCAAGTGCTACTCCTTTTTTTGAAAGAAATATTTTTAGTTGGATCCCCCATTAGATCCTCCAGTAATATAGAAAGTGAAATACAGAAATGATATTTACTCAAATGTAATAAGACCTTTACATGATCCAACAGCATTTATTTTTCTAACATTCTAAATGAAAAATTCCAACTATTTCTCAAAGCATCTTCTACACATCTTGCAATGTTTCATTACATAGAACTTGTTACGGGACTAAAGTTCACGGCGGATGGAACGAGGCTGATCTCAGTTTCCGGCGACCAGTAAGTCACCTTTTTAACTTTTTTCTGACATTCATTTTGGATTAAACTATCTTAGATTGTGAATATTATTGCTATGGCAAATCTCTAGTAACCAGGTTTGTGGCGATACAAACTGCCCTTCAAGAAAATGGAATCGGGAAGAGACTGGTGAACCCAATTTTTCTTACAGTTTCCATCTAGTTTAAATGAGATAGCTTGCGTGTGGAATTCTTTCGGAAACTGAATCCCGATCTATTGCAAGCCTACTATGCTATTAGCATGTAACTATTTCCTAAGCATGTATCTATTTCAGATCAGTGAAAAAGTTATAGGAAACAGTCAGTAGGTGGTAACATCAAGGGAACATTTATCGTTCCATTTATCGTTCCAATAAACAATGGCTGCCTGTCGTCGGGGTCATTTATCGTTCCATTTATCGTTCCAATAAACAATGGCTGCCTGTTATAGGGGTCATTTATCGTTCCATTTATCGTTCCAATAAACAATGGCTGCCTGTCGTCGGGGTCATTTATCGTTCCATTTATCGTTCCAAAAACAATGGCTGCCTTTTGTAGGGGTCATTTATCGTTCCATTTTTCGTTCCAATAAACAATGGCTGCCTGTTGTAGGGGTCATTTATCGTTCCATTTATCGTTCCAAAAACAATGGCTGCCTTTTGTAGGGGTCATTTATCGTTCCATTTATCGTTCCAATAAACAATGGCTGCCTGTCGTCGGGGTCATTTATCGTTCCATTTATCGTTCCAATAAACAATGGCTGCCTGTCGTCGGGGTCATTTATCGTCCCATTTATCGTTCCAATAAACAATGGCTGCCTATTGTTGGGGTCATAACTGTTGTTGTTCAGAGAATTGATGGGTAAAGCCTAAAGTTTATTTCCCCATATTTTTCAATGGAACGGTTTGATAATTATTGCAGGATATCTGAACATTGATAGATTAAGAGATAGTGAGCCCCTGCAAAAGCAATGCAAAGAAACGTTGGGGGCGTTGAATTTAAGCCAGCATGTCTCAAAAGCAGATGCACCAGTACTCTGATTGTTCATATTATTACATATTATTCCAATAAACAATGGCTGCCTGTTGTAGGGGTCATTTATCGTTCCATTTATCGTTCCAAAAACAATGGCTGCCTTTTGTAGGGGTCATTTATCGTTCCATTTATCGTTCCAATAAACAATGGCTGCCTGTCGTCGGGGTCATTTATCGTTCCATTTATCGTTCCAATAAACAATGGCTGCCTGTCGTCGGGGTCATTTATCGTCCCATTTATCGTTCCAATAAACAATGGCTGCCTATTGTTGGGGTCATAACTGTTGTTGTTCAGAGAATTGATGGGTAAAGCCTAAAGTTTATTTCCCCATATTTTTCAATGGAACGGTTTGATAATTATTGCAGGATATCTGAACATTGATAGATTAAGAGATAGTGAGCCCCTGCAAAAGCAATGCAAAGAAACGTTGGGGGCGTTGAATTTAAGCCAGCATGTCTCAAAAGCAGATGCACCAGTACTCTGATTGTTCATATTATTACAAACATACCACTCATAGTATCATATACTGGTGTGCTTCTTTGCGCTCATTTTAGTGAACATGATGCGTTGATAAATATAAGAATGAGATGCAAAGCGCATAAAAAGCTGTTTAATAGAAAAGTTATTATTATTATTAGTGATCAATAGTTTAAGCTTCAGGACTTTCCTTCTGCCTATTTTGTCACTGATATGACCCGCATAAGACTGATATATGATATAGGCTCTTATTTTTACATCTAGGAATCTCAATATTACTTGCTTAATGTCGATCTAATTCAGCGCATCTTGAAAAGTCACCTTAGTCGACAATGACATATTTTTAATGCTCTTCGTTTCTTATCGCATACACCCTGATTGTGTTCATCTTTCCGAAAAAATATGTATCTTGATGCCCTATGCGCCATTCGTTATAGCTATCTTGTACCTGTGCAAGGATCTCTCCCGCCTGATGCAAGGAAACTGATATTCTTTAACTTCACATCAATTATTTTTTCAGCTGTATATTTGTTTGGAGACTTGTGCCTTCTTTCACTCAGGCAAGTAAATTTTTTCAATTTTCTTATTCATAAATGTATCTCAGTTATCGTTTGTAAGTATATATAAGTATATGCCGTAACACCTAGGGGACTGCTTTTGATAAAACGGTATTGATTTCCTTACTATTCGCATTTCAGTGTTGTTTATTTGCATGCTTATTTGGATTTCCTACGTAATAGATATTGACGCCCTCTGGCATCCTTGGAAATAATTTTCTAGCCGAAGTTAAGAGTTTCATCACTCTAGCAGCCTTATCTAGCATCTCTAGCTGTTTCACTGACATGCTGAATAAGGTAATGGTGAAATGCAATTGGAAACAACCATACACACAAGTGACTTATTAATGCACAAAAGGGACCTTGAAATGGATGGCAATGTTTAAGATTTTCATTTTCAGGATACTGCTCCAGGCCCCACCCTTGACGGCTTTTTTTATCCTTAGGCAATTGTAACTCGCCTTTTGGATCTCGGAAAACCCGTCCTTGGCAATCCAAACATCAACAATGATCCAATGAGGTACATTTCTATTTGTAAGCAACTTGTCGTTCTTATTTCTTTTGATTGTTAAATGACATTTAGATAAACAAGTGAATAATTGTTGAACAATTTTTTTCATTCAGTGCTTTGCGCAACACCTTTGTTATCCCTAAACCTGGTAAAGACGACTTACAAGATGTCATCGAAGAGGAAGAGTTCTCTGCAGCAGAACCAGATTTTTTTGACAAAGAAGGTAGTTTGCCAATTTTGCTCGTTAACCTCACATGCCATTGTTTCTTTTTTGCGAAATATTTGGAATAACATGGTATTATGTCTAGTACAGGGCAGTGGCATGCTCCGACAGGACATGAATGGGGAATTAAAGCGACCCTTCCCTCCGCTAGCTTACAGGTCCAGCCTGACCCGACTGGTACCACCTGGCAGGGTTCCCTAGCTTAGGGCCACGAGCGATGGCTAATGGCTAACTCGGCGGGAGACCGGGAAGGAGGGCGAATGAGCTACGACTCCAGGGGTCAACGGCTTCGGGCGGAAGAACTCCTGGAAAGAGGGATGGTGTCCCTTTAAAAACACTGTAGAGGTGGTTCTGGGGTCGACTGGTTTTCCCAGAGATGAATCTAGTTGACTGGATATTTAGTTGATTGGAAAATTTGATGGAACTGTGACAATGGGATGTGATGGAACTAATTTAATCTTTGGGAAAACTAGTCGGGTCTGCGCGTAGGCTAGTTTTGGGGGCCCATCTCTACTATTAGCCCCTTAGTTTTATCTATGACCATGACAACAAACCAAAACTCAGATTTTGATATTCTGAGGATAGGGATAATTGGAGGGTCATGGTAACCAACCTTCTGATAGAGGATGGTACCTGATGATGATGATGATGATGTCTGGTTTCAGACAGTATTTGACCAGTTTCATTTAATATTTGAACAGGTAACAAGGAATTGGATGGAGAATTCGATTACAGATTCAGTGTTGGACAGTTGCCAGCTTGGGCCCAAAAACAGGTTCATTTGATTAAACTTAATTGTTCACTTTTGTAAGACTTTTGCAGATATCATTTTCTTCTCTTAGCATTTGGTGTATGGTTTGTAGAGAAACATTTCGATTTTAAAGCTTGTCGTATTTCGATTAAATTCTTTATTAGAAACTTCGTTACTGTTATCGTCACTGCTAAATCATATTTGTATTTTTGATAGATCAAAGGAGGGTCTGAAAATACCGATGCCAATCAGGGAGCTGGGTTCGCTCATCCATCAGGCAGGTGGGCCCAGGTATGCAGCCCCTTAGTTTTCTTTCATTTGGCTTTGTTTCCCTGTCTTGCCGTTTTGATTCCCCTTTAAGACTGATGGTGATTATTTACGTCTCAATTATGTCAATCATGCCTTCTTTATAGAGAGCTTCAGTTAAGCAGTTGAGTTTTCCAGAATTTATCTTCCTACTGCCAGCTTTTTTAGCTCCATGTCTGAAGCAGCTCTACTGCTGTTGCTCGTTCATTTGTGAATTGTTTGATTCGCTACCTGCGTACCTGTAATATCCTACCTTTGTCTTCTATTTTTAAAGTTTGATTAATTTTCTTCAGAGGGTAAACGATGCTCCAGCCCTTGTCCCACTAACGATAGGGACAACTATCTCAGACAGCAATGCTTCATATTTGGATCTAACTGCGGAAGGTACGTCATATTTATTGGAAAAATTCATCGTGATCCTAGGTCAAATCTTTAGTTTAGTCGATAAAAACGCTTTCGAAGATAAGGAGCTACTTTGCATCTCATCAAGGATAGTTTGTTTTGCTTTTTCATTCAAGTAATTTCTCGTCAATGATTTTTATTCAACAGATGCTCATAACGACCTATCAAATTGCGCGAGCCTTTCGATGTTTTTCATTCTTTCTTTTTAAAAATGCTAATTCCTATCCACTTTTTGTTATTCATGTGAACATCCAGAATTTCACTGCAGGTTGTACCGAACCTCTACTTTCGCTAAATTCGAAAAATATTATCGAAGAATCACCATTTCAAAGAGGGGCACCCTATTCAAGTCACCAAGATGTCAAGACCCGCAAATCAGAGAGTGTTATCTACATTCCGTCGAGTCAAGATGAAACAGAAGCGGAAACAGCAAGGTTAGAGTTTGATGAATGTAACAAAGTTACCACTAAATTACAAAGATCTAAGCCACCCATACCTTGCAAAGTAGCAAGCGCCAATTGCCAAAACAACGGAAATACTTCAGATAATATTTTCTTTACTCTTTACAAAGTTGATGTTTCGTCGTTTGATTCCGAAGCGAATCAAAAGGGTTTCACAGCAAAAAGGACTCCTGTACGTTTAGGAAAGCTAGAAGGCGACGGACACGATGTGGCCTTTGATTATTCAAGCAAAATTGAGCATTTGTCCCCTATCAAAACTGCAGAAAAGCAAAATGTGAAAGAGACAGCTAGCGGGACTGTTTCATGGTTACGCTATAACTCTGTGGCTGCAGGAAACTGCATGAACATTGCAAGTGAGCTTGGGCCTAAACTAAGCGAAAAATATGAAATGCTTAACAACTTCGTAGAGATAAACATAGTTTCGTTAGATGCTGATAAAATTGCAGATGATCTAGCAAATCGATTAAACAGTGACGATAAATTGACAGAAAAATGTAAATCTTTACATGAAACTGTGAGGGAATTGATAAATAACATTTTTGAAAGCCCAAGAAAGAGGCTGCAGGAATTGCCAAAGAAACTGAATTTGATCAAGAGGCCAAAGCAAGTAAAGATATCTATTGACAGTCTTCCTAAGGATAAACTTGATTTTATAATCGGAAGTCCTAAATGTAATGCAAGTTTTGTGGATATCTTAAGCAGTAAGAGATTTTTATTTCTGCAGTTATGTTTATTGGCTGTTATCAGTATTTATTTGATGAGTTTTTACAGCTTAAGATACCCTTTTAGAGTTTCATGATAATTGTTAAAGCTTAGTATTTTTGCCTAAATTTGGTAAAGTTTGATAAATATTTAAATAATAGATGGTTCAAATAAATTATTTTAGTAAAATTTTTGTTAAAGCGAATGCGATAAAGTTACTTTGTGAATTGATATTCCTAAATATCAGTCATTTTAACTCAGTTACTTAGTTTGTAACGTAATTTGCTAAAATCATAATTTTATGGTATCCCGACGGTGACTTAAAATAATTTTTGAAAGAGAGCTGATAAGTTTTATTATAATGTATCGGTAAACTTTTAAAGTAATATCTAGAGTTCTTTAAAGCAGCTCTCCGAAAGCAGCCCTCTTAAACATCCCTCTTAAACAGCCCTCTTAAACAGCTCTCTTAAACAGCCCTCTTAAACAGCTCTCTTAAACAGCTCTCTTAAACAGCCCTCTTAAACAGCCCTCTTAAACATCCCTCTTAAACAGCCCTCTTAAACAGCTCTCTTAAACAGCCCTCTTAAACAGCCCTCTTAAACAGCCCTCTTAAACAGCCCTCTTAAACAGCCCTCTTAAACAGCTCTCTTAAACAGCCCTCTTAAACAGCCCTCTTAAACAGCCCTCTTAAACAGCCCTCTTAAACAGCCCTCTTAAACATCCCTCTTAAACAGCCCTCTTAAACATCCCTCTTAAACAGCTCTCTTAAACAGCTCTCTTAAACAGCTCTCTTAAACAGCCCTCTTAAACATCCCTCTTAAACAGCTCTCTTAAACAGCTCTCTTAAACAGCCCTCTTAAACAGCCCTCTTAAACAGCTCTCTTAAACATCCCTCTTAAACAGCCCTCTTAAACAGCCCTCTTAAACATCCCTCTTAAACAGCCCTCTTAAACAGCTCTCTTAAACAGCCCTCTTAAACAGCCCTCTTAAACAGCCCTCTTAAACAGCCCTCTTAAACAGCCCTCTTAAACAGCTCTCTTAAACAGCCCTCTTAAACAGCCCTCTTAAACAGCCCTCTTAAACAGCCCTCTTAAACAGCCCTCTTAAACATCCCTCTTAAACAGCCCTCTTAAACATCCCTCTTAAACAGCTCTCTTAAACAGCTCTCTTAAACAGCTCTCTTAAACAGCCCTCTTAAACATCCCTCTTAAACAGCTCTCTTAAACAGCTCTCTTAAACAGCCCTCTTAAACAGCCCTCTTAAACAGCTCTCTTAAACAGCTCTCTTAAACAGCCCTCTTAAACAGCCCTCTTAAACAGCTCTCTTAAACAGCTCTCTTAAACAGCCCTCTTAAACAGCTCTCTTAAGCCCAATCTCCAGTGAGAAAAAGTCTTGCGAAATTTCGCTGCGAAATACTTCACGCGACAAATTCCTTTGAATGCTTTTGTTGACCTCACGACATTGGAATGTAAAGTTTGGAAGCGTGACAAAAGAATACGGAATATGATTGGCTGTTGAAGGATTTCGCAAGCGAAAAGCGAAAAAAGTTAAACTCATTTTAACTTTTTTTCGCAGAGAAATTCTTCGCGAGAAATCCCAGCAAAAGATTACTGCGCATGCCTAAGACGTATTTCGCGCGAACTTTTTCGCATTTCGCAGTTTTTTTCTCACTGGAGATTGGGCTTTAAACAGCTCTCTTAAACAGCCCTCTTAAACAGCCCTCTTAAACAGCCCTCTTAAACAG
Organism: Rhopilema esculentum; assembly: GCF_057945365.1. Lineage (NCBI taxonomy): Eukaryota > Metazoa > Cnidaria > Scyphozoa > Rhizostomeae > Rhizostomatidae > Rhopilema > Rhopilema esculentum. The sequence continues at coordinate 15,949,725 of NC_142824.1, forward strand.
CCCTCTTAAACAGCCCTCTTAAACATCCCTCTTAAACAGCCCTCTTAAACAGCTCTCTTAAACAGCCCTCTTAATCAGCTGAAGGTCTTCAAAATTACTTGATGATAACTGTAAAATAATTCTGTTCTACTTTTCCTAAATTCTCCCATCCTTTAAAGCTGTCCCTAAACACATACAGATTCAAGATATAAAGCACAAAATATTAATTAAGTAAATTATTCTGCTGAAAGTTTTGAACCAAAGCTCAGCATGTTCGTGCATTTTCTGGGAATAAACCCGAGAGCATTTATTCCAACAAGATGTTATCGAGGTACAAATTAGCTGTTAAAAACGTGAAATTTTTAGCAATTTGATCTTTAAAAAAAGAAATTCTTCCCTTTGTTTGTCTATTTTGAATTTTGCTCCTCTGCATTGATTTTCTGGAACTTTTTCTCTTGCAATTTTACATGTAACGTTCATGTTTTGTTTGTAACCTGTCAATCATTGTCTTTATTGCAGTGTGTCTGCGTTGATAGTTTTTCAATATTTTTGCGTTTGTTTGTTTCAAGCTTACCCACTTCATCATTGAGAAAGGTCAAAAACCTGAACTCAAATGAAGAAGATATCCGAAAAGGTACCTTATCGTCGATAGCCAAAATAAAGAGAAAGATTATAAGAAAGTCACCCAGTACTAGCAAGTATATAGGTTCTAAAAGTAACACAGTTGAAAGCCCAAAAACTCTTAGACGTGCGAGTAAAGAGGGGGAGCCTGTTAAATCTCCCAGACAAATGAAGAAAGTGCTGTTTACAGTTGGATGTGGAAGGCCCTTACATCATAACATGAGGCGAAACACGACAGGATCAATGGGCGAGGCATTCTTGATGAGGAGAGCCAGTCTGCCATCACTATCTGTTGATAAAGTCACTAATACAAATAAGCATAATACGGAATTAAAGAGCCTAGCCAATAATATAACAGTTGCTAACAGTAAATGTAGCGAGAGTAACCAACTGTTTGAAGTGCACTTTGTGAGCATGGAGGCAGAAGAGAAAATCTTAAATGAAAAATTTAATATTAACAATGGATATGGCGAATCATTGGAGGATCAAAGTAAAAAGTACGGTAAACGTAAATTTTTAATAATAGTTTAATGTTTTAAAAATTCCACCTGTCATTATGATATCCTAGATACTTATAAGGTATTACAAATCTAGATATTCTAAAAAATGCTGATTTGACTAGATAATCAAATGACTGATCTGTGGCTATCCACAAAATGTTTGATATTCATTCGATCCTGTAAAGTTTTGTTAATAATGGCTTCTCATTCCAGTAAACTAGATTAACATTCAAATTGAAGTCATTTATCTAAGTCATAGAACAATTCCGTATCCATTTCCTAAACAACTTTGAACATGCAAAAGTGATTTTTATTATCGTGTTTTGAACAATAAATTGCGATATATATATATCTTAATAGCGATGTATCGTCTTTTTGAGTATGCAACTAACTTAATAATAATAATTATATAATAATGATACATAATTATACAGGATAGGCCTTTTCAGTACATGTAAAATACTGCTATCAATAAGGGTCTTGTTTAAAGAAACTGTTGACAACGTAAAATTTTTAAAGGTTTGGGGTACGTAAGATTTTTACGTACTCCAAACCATTTTTATCAGTCCTTTTCAATTTGAAACTTACCTTTGCACACCACAAATCATTTTTATCTGTCCTTTTCAGTCTGTAACTTACCCTTGCTTATCACAAGCCATTTCTATCCATCCTTTTTATTCTGTGACTTACCTTTGCATATCGCAAACCATTTTCCAGGCTCCCCATCTGGCTTTACGTATTTCGAACTATTTCGTTGAGTCTTTTTCAATTTGAAATTTTGCTTGATGTACCAAACAATACCTGCTACTTTGCCTGCTACTTTGCATTACTACTCTTTTTCAGTCTGCATCTTAGTTTCAAGTATCATTAACTGCTCTCATGTACTACAGTCTTGCCTGCTTGCTTGCAGTGCATCCAGCCTGCAAGCTAACTTGACATATCATAAATCGTTGTTGATAGTTTCAACAGTGTTCAATTTACCTTGAAACATCACGAGTCGTTGCTGATAGTCTCTTTCAGTCTACGAAATTGCATTGATACAATTGACCTTTTGTATCATGTTTCACGCCCTTTCCTGGCAATATCGTAGCTGCTGTCATGTTACTTGATGTGTTTTTTGCGTTCAACACTCTTCTTATGTTCTTTTATGTTGCCAATGATACCTTCTTGGCTTCTTTAGTTTTCAGGTAACGGCAAGGGCGTCTTTGAGACGCAAGAAGAGCTCAGATGACACTTTAAAAAACAGTCTTTACGAGGCAAGTACTCTGCGATGCATTTTTCCCTCTTGTACTCTAAGGTCCTTAATAGAAGGGGGGTCTTGATAGTTGAGGGGGGGGGTTCAGAAATTTTTCAAAAAATAAATAAGCGGGGGGTCTTAGTAAGGGGGGGGGTCGGAAATGTGAAAAATCTGAAAAATCACGCTATGATTCTTTTTTGGGGTCAAAGAGATTTTCTTCTGAATACATTCGATAGCAAAATGACAATCATCACCATGTAATAATGTATTGTTGTATTACTAAAATAAGCAAACTAATTATTATTGTGTACATCAGTCAGGCCTATGTAAATTTTTTAGGATATCACTACTTTTCTATGTTAAAACGTTTGTACAATGCAACCTCTTCATTTAAGAGAAACTTTACAGAAATTTAACACCTGCAAGATCAAAGGACAAATGAAATAAGGGATATGAATGACTGCATATAAAAATTAATAAACGGGGGGCCCAAATAAGCTCCGGGGGGGGGGTCAGAAAAAAATCAAAAATTAATAAGCGTCACCCCTTCTATTAAGGACCTTAGAGTAAGTTAAATATGATGTCTTTTGCGTCTTTGATCGCTCGGGGGCGATCATGCAAAAGTTATCGTGACTTGGGTCTTGATTTCGCAGAGCCTATGAACCAGTTTTTTATATATTCGTGTATCTTGTGTTCTAAAAGCTGTATCTAGCTTGGTGGTCCAGTCTATAAGGATAGGCCTGAAGAGAGCAAAACCAACTCTGTGCTAAAGCAAAACTCCTTGTTTGTTTCTTGCTTTTTTAATAGTTAAATTTTAAAAGTTTTTTCATTATTTGAAGGAAATAGACAGCTTTTCTCCTAACAGTCAGCATCCACGTTAAGACGTTTTGTTGAGACCACGAGAGAGGTTTTTTTTCATACACGTATATGATCTCATCATTTTGGTACATCCAATTAGTTTCATTTATTAGTTTAATAAAGAAGCCAATTAACAGAGGAGGAAACAATACTCAGAATATGACCAATTACGTTTTAATCTCTTTTCAGATCAGATATATTTTTTCCAAAGAAAATGTTTCTTCTACAGCCAACGACTTATCATAAAAACTTTCTGCTTTGAAGGAAGATTCGTTTTGAAATAAAAAGTTAGAAATTCCTCCATTTAACAATGACTTTACAACTCCTTCAAGTTTCAAGCAATTATCTTTGATTCATTTGAGGGCATCCAAACGGGTGTTGGTTTTGTTCCGTTGCATAAATCTTGTATGTTGAAATGTGATTCGGTAAATGGATCTTCTGACTGGCCCGTAAACAATCTCAACAGGATTTTTTTTGATTATATTAGTTGGTCTATTTTATAAAATATCAATAGAAAAAATGAACAAAACTAATGTGATTGCAAATCTTTGTTTCTGTTGTAGCAGTCGAAGAGTTTGGGAACTGATAACATTAAAGGTATTTTGCTAAGTGTATTTTTCGTATTTATAATTCTAGGACTAAATACTATGTTTTGTTGTTCTTGGCAATAGCCACTGCTGACAATAAGCCAAATTCCTCGATTATCTGTTTGGCATTTTGGATGCTCTAATTTATCCTGCATTCTATTTTAGATAACGAGGCAAATGAAGTGGATTTGGATTCCATGGACGAGGAAGAGGATGAGGACGAAGATGGCGAAGAGTTAACAGACAGTGATGATTTTCATTCGGACCACGCGCCTGAAGGCGGGGATGATGAGTTGCTCCTGTCGCTGCTTGAGCAGCATTTCGATTATTTGGCTGAAGACATGCCAAACGAGGCTGATGCTAAGGAAGAGCTATATCAGGTTAATTCTAGTCCTGGGAGCGAACAGAAGCAGAAGAAAGGTCAAGGCTTTTTGAGTAGATGTCGTTCAAGTATTTCTGCAAAATTTCTATCCAGATCACAGAAGACAGGGTAAGATTCTCTTTTTTCATCAATTTACTTTTCAAAAAAATGACAACCCTATTTCACCGTTTTTCATCAAGTCTGATAGTCCTCATTTGGGCCTCTCCAATCGACTGGTTTTTTGAATCTAGTTTTATGTCACGCAGCATTTGTCTTTTGAATCTAGTTTTATGTCAGGCAGCATTTGTCTTTTGAACAAGTTTGTGAGAGTTTTAAAGAAAAATGAGCTTTTATAATTGGATGGCATTCGTCATTTTCTTCATAATGGTTTAGATCTGGATCTGAAATTGATCTTATTTGTATCAGATGTTTTCTAATGCATCTGTTGTTTTACTTCATCATTGATTCATTTGTATGAAACGACAGTATATCCGTCTTATGTACCCGTATTAATGATTTCAAGAGTCATCTAGACGTTGCTATAAAAGTCAATTTTGTTTTATTATTTAGAAGACGTATTCGTAGCGTATTTAGAGTTTTTATTTCTTTTTTATTAAAATGTTCTTCTTTCTTTTTACGTCAGGAAGAATTCTCAAATTTCAGAAGATCAGAAGAAACGTATTGATATGGTGAGCTACCTGAACCATGTCGCTCCTTTGAATAACTTTCTTTGTTTCTTAACTCATTAGCTTTGTCGTATATTGAATTAATCCATGTTCAATTTGTATTTTTATATTTAATATTTACACAGTACTCTATTCAATTTCCATACAATGTTTAATTTCATATGTAAATTAGGTGTGCCCAAGATAATAACTAGACGACGGCCGTTCTCCAGAAGGTTTGTTTGGTTTATTGGCTTACTGAAGAGTAGGTGTTGAAAGCAAATATTATGAAACCATTAGTGTAACCCGGTTATACAAAATTTCAATCTATCCAACTATAATTCTTGATTATCTTTATTGTAGCTTAAAAGGGTAATGGACCAAAATCAAAACTATGGATCATCAGGTTTACGCGCAGGCAACTCAAAAGAGGCTCGAAGGATGAAAAAGCTAATGGCCCAGTCAGAACCGAATCTTTCCATCGGGGTGAGCAGCTTATTGAATAAAATGTTATCAGATGAAATGTCACAAACACTTGCTAGACATTATTCTTAGTAGATAAAAACTAGCAAGAGGAGCATGTGTGTACCTCAAGCAAACACCAAAGCCAATTTTTAGCTGATTTTGCCTGTATTTTGTTGCTGCTTTTTGTTGTTGTCGTATTGTCCATTCAATCTTCTTTTGGCTTTTTGCTACAATGAATTCCATGGCTCAAAATCGATTTTTCTTCTATTTCAGAAAGCAAAGCTTTCTGTGTCATATTTTTTTATGTTTCTATTTCATTTGTTATTCTTTTCAGGAGGGCTGTCCTTCAACATAAGCTGGTTTGCAAGAAAACCCTGATAAAAACATTTGATTTAAAAGCTGTTTATTAGATCAAATCATGAAACCAGTTTAACGATTTTTAAATATTATGTACAACAAAGTGATGGAAGGATTAAAAATTAACAGAAGACTGACAATGTAAAACATGTAAAACTGACAATGAAAAAACTTAACTGGTGTATGTCAAAATAAATGCACTGAATTTGCTTTGCTCTGTGCCAGTAGGCGACTGAATGTTCTTTTAGTTGTTGAATTTGTTCTTTAATGGTATCTCTTCCAGATCGCACCTCAAAGCAAAACGGGTCGCAAGACAAATCATCGGAGAGGCTCTGGGATTTCGGCTGACAGCAGCAGTGAGCTACGTGTGATTAAAGAAAAAAAGATTCCAGAGGACGATTTCCAATCAAGGGACCGGGTAAAGTATTTGAGAGCCAGCAGTACTTCTTCAGCAGAGCATGAAAAATCTGCATCTGAGTTGATAAATTTGTTCAACCTAAGAAGCAGTACCCCGAAACATAAACTAGACCTTCCTTTTAGCCAAGTGGGTAAGCCTATCAAATCATATAAGCAAAGAAGCAGTCCTGGGGTCTCCCCTGTCTCTTCTCCAACGAAATTGAAACAAAGCTGGAACCAGTTGAAGGAAGATAAAACGCATGAAGGCATTCCAGCCAACTCGATGAAAGAAGGGGCTGTTAAAAGAAGACCTAAGGCTGATGATCGACCAAGGTTTCGAAGCCGTCCAAAGTCTCTTGTTTTACCTTTACAAACGTCTCTCGATGAAATGATTGAAGTCCACTGCAGCAAAACTAATTCTGACTCTGAGTTGAATGATGACTGTAAACTAGAGAGCAAAAAGAAAGCACATACCCGTGTGGATGATGAGAAGCCTGGTAAATACGCAGAATCTTCTCAAAGCAAAGTTAACTCAAATAAGGCATCGGTTATCGTCCGGCCGATAGAAATAGAGGCTGATGACAGTCTAGAAAGCTCTGCAAGGAAATCAACTTTAGATAACACAGTGATTTTCAATGATGGAAAGAACATGGAAGTAGCAAATGAAGCGCCTTCGCAAGATCGTGTGGGGTGTATTGAGGCTCATGCCGGCACTACAACGTGTACTTCAGAGAACCAAGCAACGTTAAACGTGAAGCTTGTTGTCAGAAGCAAAGAAGTTGCTCCTGCCAGAGAAGAGCCACAAAGAGAGGAAGGCGAAGCAAACGAGGAAGCGAAACCGAAACACGATAATGAAAAGGTTAATCATTTTCTTTTTAAACGACACAGCTGCTTCAGGAACAAAACGACTATCTTGATCAAATTGGTAACAAACGTGAAGATGGCAATCAAATTTAATGTAGAGCAGATATTTATGTATCGGTTGATTGTTATCTACTTTGTATTTAGCCGCTTTTTATTTACTTCTTTTTGTGTTATTTTGTCCATAGATAGAGACAGCTTCAGATGAACCATCATCTTCAACTCCGACGGAGACTGGGGGTACTGAGTTATTTTGCTTTTAGCTATTATTTGTATATTTCTTCTTATTTTTTAGTTGGTATATTTTCCATTTTTTGCTGTCTACCTTTTGCAGATGGTATGATTATTTTGCGTCGTGAAATGATTGTCTCTTATTTGGGTATTGTCTTCGCTTTTTATGATGAAAACCAGCCTTTTGTTAGATGAAAACGCCACAAACGCTGTTCCTTCGCCGACAGAAGCTGCCGCAAATGTTACCCTTTCTTTTTTACCTTGCTATTTGTATTTTTCTTCCTTTGTCCTGCATTTTCCATTCTATTTGCCCCTGTCATCCAAACGGATCTGTTTCAACACGAGTATCGTATGTTTCAAAACAAGTACAGACAGAATACAGTGATGCCTAATTACCCAAAATGCTGCTTTCACCATTTCGTGTGCAGGTTCTGATAATTTTTTAACATCTTGTGTCAGTCAATATTTTCGTAATTATATATGATAATTTGCTTTTGTTTTTAGCATTGCTAATAACAGAATGTCAAGCAGCTGTCAGTCACTTGTTGGCATCCTTTGATGCAATATCAAATTTTCAAGAAAAGGTACAAACATTCTACTCTTTGCCCCCGATCGTGCGTTGATGTTAGCTGTAGACCATTTCATTCTGTAAATATGCCCCGAGAGAGCCATGCTGCAAAATGTGATGGCAAACTAACGATTGCAAGATTTTTTTTATTTCGTTTTAAGAAGGCATTATTATTTTATGATTAACTTTTATATCTTTGTAATTTAATTTTATGATTTTCCAGGTGTTCAAAAGTGGAGACGTGAAAAATAAGGATGAAATTGTAAATATGCTCTCGAGCACTTATTGTACAGTTGCTAACGTTTTGACAAAGCAACAAAGGAACCTCACAAATGTTTCTGTTGCTATTACTGATGCTGGAATCGACATACAGGCCAAGCAGGTTGCATCGTCAATTAGAAATATGGAGGAGAGCCCTAGTTCTACTGCTGATAAAACGAAGCAAGTTGTTGGCCTATTGGAACAGTATTCTGATGCCATCGTTAGATTAGTTGAAGTAAAGCTTGCGAATAAATCGTGAATTTTACAAGTTACATAGAAATTTTTCAAATTCAAAGCCAGGTAGCTTTCGCTTATTCTTGAACAATGGCAGTTGCCTTTTTCTTTTGAAACCAGCCGGAAAAAAATATTTTTGTATAGTTTAACATGAAGTACGATTCTTCGAACATTGTTACAAGTTTTACTTTATGCCGCGAACAGATCTTTAATCAGTAGGGGTGGGTGTTTCACGAACCATTGCAAAGTACTTTAGTATATTGAGAAATTTTGAAAGATGGTTAAAGAATATTCCGATCTTCGCCTGCGTTGAGACAAATTCTGCTTACGTGACATTCTAACAGCTTTTGTTTGGCCAGTTTCTAGTTCTATTCGAAGAATGGGCCCTAGTAAACGAATCTGTTCAATGCATTAACGTATTCTTCCGTTAGAATAATATGCCGTTCAGGTCAGCTATTTATTTAAAATATTTCGATAACGTCAGTAGCAGCAAAGCAGCTGGATAATTGACACTCGTTCGTCTTTCAAATCAGCAACGAAAATTTTCGTTTTTCCTGTTAATTGAAAATTGTTGTTTAAAGAAGTGTCGTTTTGTTAGTTCCCGTAACACAAATTGTGTTTAAGGATTAACAATGTTTCGTCACATGATGTGCTTAACTGAGTTTCGGTCCATTTAGTTCTTTTTGATTATCTTTTTCATATAATTTTGCATGAAATTTTACCAACAACACCTCGATGAGCTCGCACGACTATGAACTTTCATTTAGTGATGACGCAACAACTGTACTTTCGCTAGAAATATCACAATGCTAAACACAGACGAATAGTAAAAGGTGCAAACTGTTTTGAGGGGCGCAAATTAATTTTTTTTGGAGGAGAGTGGGTGTCAGGACAGGCATGAACGACTCGCTTACGAAATGGACCGACCCCTAAAAACCAATCCAAGCAGATAAATACAATTAAAATGTAAAAAGAATACGTTTGAGGAAATGGCAAGAGACATCGCACTTTGAAAAATTGGGGAACCCATTCTCTTTGGAAATGTAGTGGCCTTTTTGTACTTTTTAGGGGTACCTAAAGATACCAGATGAAATAATTATCTTTGTTTTGCTGTAAATGTTCTTTAAGAGCAGTCTCTTGTATGGAAGATACAGCACTAATGGGGCACACAAGTCCTGAAGATACACTATGCAAGAAAGGTTCGGGGGCATGCTCCCTCGAAAAATGTGAGTTTCAAGGCCTCTTGCTTGGCTCTGATGGCCTCCTGACCACTGACCAAATCCCCCCTTAACCCCCAATTTGCGTCCCTGACTGTTTCATCCAGAGTAATTTTGGCTATTAGAGATCTCTTTTATAATGGGGTAGCAAGAATAGCAGCGTCTTGGAACCCGATTTGTCTAGAGCAACTCGGAGCCTCGATTCTGAGTGTTTTTCAAGATACCCTAAAATTGAGAGCCAAGTGAGGCTTTAATATTTCGACCTTGTCAAGTATATCTTCTTGCGTCCACTTCCTTGCTAATTTGCTTTTAAAGACAACTGTTATTGCAATCTTTATTTAAGTAAAAATATGAACACGCGAAATAGAGTGCAACCAATTTGTGGTAGAATCTAATTCGTAAGGAGCAGGTAAATTGTGGTAGAAGTAAGTTGTAGTTTTATAGAATTTAAGAGAATAAGCATTGTAAATATTTTTGAAGGTGTGTGAATTTTAAGTTTCCTTGCAAAAGAAGGAAGTTCAACAATTGATTTACAATTTTGCTTTGTTTTCTTGCAACTGCTTTCATCTTCTTATTAGATTCACAAAGTCTGATGTAACGAAATCTAAATACAGCACTAAAAGTATCCTAAAGCTAGAACCAAAATTTCAACATTTATTTTACTTTTTCAAGAAACATTCACGTGAGTGCTTCAGCAATTATTTAATAGGTATGCTAAAATCCACACCAACTCACGGAACTTGTGGACTTGGCATCAGAAACGAAAGAGGAGAAACTCTCATCGACTTCTGTAAAGTAAACAATCTTGTCGTAGCCAACACGCTTTTTGATCAGCATCCAAGAAGACTGTACACTTGGACATCGCCTGACAGAACGATCAGAAATCAAATCGACTACATCATGATCGAACAGAAGTGGAAAAGCTGCCTGAAAGATGCAAGAACTCTACCAGGAGCCGACTGCAACAGTGATCACCAACTTCTGTCCGCCAGGATCCGAATGCGACTGAAGAAATTAGATCAACCACCACCAACGCTACGTCTAGATTTCTCCACTCTAGGCGAAAAGTACAAGATTGACATTAACAACAAATTCGAATCCCTGCTAGAGTGTGAAACTGAAGAAATTCCCCCTAACGACTTCTGGAAGTTAAGCAAGGAATGTCTAGTCGAAGTTGCAAAGCAAACTATCCAAAAGCGAAAAAGATAAAAAATGATTGGATCTCAGAAGAAACAAGAGCAGAAATCGAGAAACGAAGATGTCTGAAAGGAACAACCGACGAATACAAAAAGCAAAATGCAACAGTACAAAGAATGATGAGAAAAGACAAAAATCAGCAAATAGACAGAGTCTGTAAGAAAATTGAAGAAAACTCCATAACTAATTCAACCAGAGATCTGTATCGAGGAATCAAAGATCTGACCAAAAAGTTCAAACCAGCCATTGACACAATAAAAGATGAAAACGGTAATGCTTTGTGCAATGGAGATGATGTCAAAGAAAGATGGAAGTCATATTGCGAAGATCTGTATAAAATTAATGACAACTTAGCACACGACAACTTTGCGTTCGACCAAACCGAAGAAGAACCGCCCCCTCTGCGGAGTGAAATCCAGAAAGCCATAAATGATTTGAAAAACAACAAAAGCACAGGTATCGACGAAGTGGCCGCGGAACTTGTTAAGAACGGTGAAGAGAATGTCGTCGAGTTTTTCCATGTTCTCTGCAAAAAGATCTGGAAAGATAGAAAATGGCCAGAGGATTGGATTACATCAGTTTTTGTACCCATCCCAAAGAAAGGAGACGTTTTAGAATGCTGTAACAACAGAACAATATCTTTAATCAGCCATTGCAGCAAGATCCTTTTAAAAGTTATAGCCGGTCGTCTGAAAGGTAAACTAGATGAAGAAATTGCAGATGAACAATGTGGATTTCGTGCAAACAAAGGCACACGAGATCAAATTCTAAACTTGAAGCTGATAATGGAAAACACAGAGAGCGGTGCCATAACCTGTATATGTGCTTCATAGACTACTGGAAGGCATTTGACACAGTCGACCACGAAACACTGTGGAAAGCACTGTTTGAGATGGACTTTCCAACGCACATCATCCATCTCATAAAAGATCTTTATGACAAACAGAAAGCAGTTGTAAGAACCACTTATGGCATGACAGATTTCTTCAACATCGGTCAAGGAGTCCGCCAAGGTTGTATACTGTCGCCGCATCTTTTTAATGTCTACTCTGAGAAAATTATGCGAGAAGCTCTAGACGGATTCAAGGGATCCATAAAAGTGGGAGGAAGAACCGTCAGTAACCTTAGGTACGCTGATGACATTGTCCTTATTGCTGGATCCATGCAAGAGCTGGAAGACCTCGTCACAAGAGTCAAAGTAGCAAGCGAGCAGGCAGGACTGATGCTAAACACGCAGAAGACGAAAGTCATGAAGATGGCTGGTGATCCAGACAACATGGAAATGCGAGATCTTGCTGTTAACGGCGAAGTCATTAAAACAGTGGATAATTTTATTTATCTCGGTGCAAACTTTACTAACGATTGCAATGACAGCAAAGAAATCAGAAGAAGGTTGGCCATAGCAAGAAGTGCAGTAGTAAGCCTCAGCAACATTTGGAAAGACCGCTCGATCACACTCCAATCAAAAATCCGAATCCTCCATACGCTAGTATTCCCTGTAGCAACTTATGGATGTGAATGTTGGGTCCTCAAGAAGTGTGACAGGAACAGACTGACGTCCTTCGAGATATGGTGTTACAGAAGAATTATGCGTATAAGTTGGAGAGAAAGGAAAACGAACGAATGGGTCCTGGAAAGGATCGGCCAAGCAACCCTCATAAACAGCATCAACAAAAGGAAGTTATCTTTTATTGGCCATGTTGCGAGAAGTAAAGGCTTGGGAAATGACATTCTTTCGGGAATGGTGGACGGAAAGAGGAAACGAGGAAGACCACGAAGGAAACTGGAAAACGACGTGGAAGATTTACTGGGAATGACCATGGCCGAGCTGCTTCGGAAGGCGCAAGACAGGGACACTTGGCGGACAACCATTGCGTGTGCCACGGCGGGTCAGCCTTGACCCTTCCGTTACTGATGATGATGATGCTAAAATGACCAGTAATGTCTTTTGAATATCTTTGTGATATTCTATACCAATAACCAACATCATTTTTAAGGGTCCGTTAAACCTTGATTATTTAGCTAAAACCTAGCTCACATCTCCAAGCCCTGATTCTTAGGATTAGTGTCATTTTTTGTACAAGTCTGATTTTTAGACTCTCTGGCTGTCAAGGTTTCCATACTAGATTTGCGCTTTTAAAAAATACTATTAAAAAGCGTGCGCCAAAGGCAGCCCTAATCCGAGCAGCACCTGGTGGAAGTTAATATCTAGCAAAACATGCAACCTAATTAAGTAGCAATCCTTGATAACCGAGATGGGTGTGTCCTTGGTAATTCCAATAATATCACCTGAAGGGTGACATTAAGTTGAAATGGTTCGCAAAAATTCATTTGCTTTGAGCATCGTAAGCTTTTCGAGCCAATGTATCAATGGAAGATATGCTTGTAACCGGATTTTTTATCTCGATGCCTTACGGCCTGTTTTTACGGAGAAAATCATGTTTTATTTTTCTAAGGCAAACGATTATTTATTTTTTGTGTTCTATTTTTATGGCAAACGAGCCAGCCCGATTAGGGAAAATCAAACTGCATGAGAGGAAAGGCCTATGTTGTACCTATTTGGTATCGCCCATCTCGGAGTTCGCGACGCAGTCATTCTATTGTTTTATAGCTAATTAAAAATCCCTCAGGTGGAACTAACCAACGAAAAAGAGCAACTCGGGGGGCTGCAAAGGGGCAGGTAAACTGAATTTTGGAAAAAGAGGGTACGTGCCCACTGTTCCCCCGGTTCCTACGCTTTTCTTTGAAGTCAAGACTTGACTGATATGTCGAACATATGCGAGCCAACGTTGTTAGCAATTTGAAATCAGTTCAGCATAATCATGAAAGTTTAAGAGATCTAATCAACGAAACAATTTCTGTTGGTCAAATTGCTTTGTCAAGCGATTTTCAGTTCTCATCAAGATGGATAATATTGACTTTTGTCTTGCATGTAGGCATCATTAATAGCTACATGCTTGTGTTTTGCATGTAGACAATCAAGAGATGCTTGAAACCTAGATTTTATTAGCATTCAAAATATCTATATGAATCAGTATTGCTCGGAAATCAATTTCTTGAAAAAGGGCACTTTGCTGTTTGTATATCATACATCATATATACGATGACACTAGGCTGATAAAATCGCCCACAAGCAGTGGCGAAATGGACTAAGGTTTCCTTTAGTTAAAAAACTGAGGAGCCCGAAACCAAAATTTGCTCCACGTTATTTTACTCTGAAGCTGGTATTTTGGATATAATAAACGAGTTCAAGGGGCCGCCAGCCTCTATGAAACATCAGTGCAATTGAATAGAATGTCTCTTGATCAGTATTCAATGTTTTGCCTACCGTATTTCCTCGAAAATAGGCCGACTCTCGAAAAAAAGCAAATTCAAAAAATTGCTTGATATTTTACCGAACCACGATCAAGAAGGTCAAATGTTAGGATTACATAATTTTTACATTCATACTCGCATTTTGAGTCAAAACCTATTCATGATATTTTGGATTCCAGTTGCAAAAATCGATTTCCCTTCTAGAAACACATGCTTTTATATCGCCACGATTTATAGATAGGGCGAAAAATCGACTTGGCCACCCCACGGAAAACATGGCCACCCCAGGGAAAACATAGCCACCCCGCCACTGGTGAACAAAGCACGAGCTCCTTGTGAAATTAACCCTGATTGAATTTAATTTAATCTTCAAGAAATGGTTTTTCTTCTTTGTCTTCTTCTTTTGCCCTCTTTACTGAATATAGTAACCACAATCCTAGATTTTGATGTGCAAGGCTTCCTTTTTGTAGACACCTTGTTTGCCACGAAGTTCACGGAGCAACCCAACCCTGCGATGGAGCTGCTGTCACCATAGCAATAATATAGGTAAATTCAGAAAGACGCCATTTTGCAATCTTAGAGTTTCAGGCAGGACGTTGAATATAATCAAATAAAATTTTTGAGAAATAATGGAGGAGCTGGTGCAAACAGAAAATTTTATTGACAAAGAGCTTGAGGATGAAATCAGGAATGCGAAAGCCTATCTATTAAGAACGAGTTCAAAGGCTGGGGAAAATTTGTGAGTAGGCCTATCTTTTACAATAATTTTCTAAGGACACTTTCTTGCAAAAGTGTAAGCTTCTTTAATTTAGGTGCACGTGAGTTAACTGACGAGAGTTTTACTTTGAAGTGGATCGAGTTAAGTATTGTAAAGACTGTCTTCAATATGCAAGGTAATTGTGTTCCCAAGTCGTAACACTATAGGACTACTTCGAGACATGAAATCGCTATGGCCTATAGATATCGTATTAATTTTTTATTGAAAATGTAAAAATTAAAAATATTTCGAAAATAAATCTGGAAAAAATACATTTTTGATCAACTTAAGAGATTTTTGGTAATTCAGTTTTTCTGTCTTTAGTACCTATCTATCAAGGTGTCATTGCTAATATATATTAAATGAACTTTATGATATATAATATGTTATATGATATATATATATAAATATGAAAATATAATCGCATACAGTGTTAGTATGTTAGTAATTAAAAACACAATATTAACAAATAACATGGCTATGCAGAAATAAAAAGACAGGCCAGCCAAGAAGGTTGGTGTTGATACTTGAAATCAGCAGTATGCGCTGTATAACAAATGTTTGCAATTACATAAGAGTAGTTCTGGCAGGTTGGTTCAATCAAGGAGGACTTAAAATCCAGTTGCTTACCAAGGACTATTCTCTCCACCCAACCACACCCTGTAGCTTCATTGATACAGCAGTAAAGCCTTGTTGTTTTTGGTTCTTATCATTTGATTTAATTATCTATATGAAATTAAAATGCAGTGTGGTAAGAATGTGATGTGCAGGGCCTAGTCAGTTGGTGCAAATACAGTGCACAGAGTAGTCAACTAGTGCAAAAACTTGTGTAAAAATATTACAAAAAGGTCTTTTTGGTGCACAGATCTGATTCATGTCCATCATTGCACACATCAACTTACAGAAATCTTCAAGAAACAATATTCTGCCAGGAAAATTCTATGTGCTTTTGGATACTGTTACCTAGGGTGCTGTTTGAGGCCTTTTAATGCTTTGATAAAGGGAAGATTACTTATTACAAAACAGCCAACAATGCAGTAATTGAGTTTGTATTCAAGATTTATGATTTTCAATTATACGGATATTTTCTATTTCACCATGATGGTTAGAAAAAAGTTTAAAGATAAATGCAAGTTTGCAACATCTTATGGTCAGGGTAATTTGACTACTACTGGTGAGAAAAAGTCATCAATTTCAAATTTTGCAAATTTCTTCCTTTTTCTTCTTTTACTCTAACCAATTTTTATATTTTTTGAGAATAATCCTGAGATTCCAATCTTTTGTTAACATTCCTTTCCAATGTTGCAGATTTGAGAAAGCAAAAGAGTGTCATATACTTTTTCTGTTATGAGAATTTGTTGCTTCCTCCCTTTCATTAATTTTTAAGTCTTTGTTCGGGAGATGAATCATGCCCATCTTCTAGACATGCACTAGCCCTCGTTGCTGCATCATGTGCATTGTCATTCCAAGCCCTGACTGGAAGTTCAATAGTTGTGTGGTCCCAGACAGAACAGCTGTGCAAATGCTGTTTATTAATGCACATGTGCTGACCATGCAACACTGATTTGTTTAAGATGATATTGTTTCAAAACAAATGACTGAAAGTTTTGTCTCCCAAACAAGTCTTCACATAACAATATTGTGTGACCAAGAAATAACAAGAGAACAATGGATCAAGTGTTTCTTTTCTTTGTAGATAGTTATAAGTTTTTACAAAATGACAGCATTCTGTACCCCTGTGTGTGGCGGGTCAACATATCAAACAAAAACAGGCATAAATTGATAAAAAAGAATTGAAAAAATGGCAATTAATTGTAATTTTCAGCATTGAAAATCTTTGTAAGTGATGTTGCAGTTTAAAACTACACAATGACTCCTTCATGTGAGTGACTTTATTGCACATTCTTAGTTTTTTCTTTTTTTTCTGGATACCTATCCTTATGAACTTCAATAAATGATGTTTACAAAGATTTCAGATTCATGTCACTGTTGTTTGGCATATTCATATCCAATCAAATAAAGAATTTTTAGAGGTCAAGAACCTGGTGCACTCAATTTATTTGGATGTAAAAACAATATATCAAAGTAATAATATTTTAGTTTCATTTGAAGAAATATGATTGATTCATGATAAGATGATAAAATTCTAACATTTGTCTGTATGATTAATATCAGAACTGAGTATTTCTTCGAGTAACTAAAAGTGCCTTTTCCTTCCAAACTTGAATTCCCTCCAATCATAACACTGTACCAGCCAGCACATATCTTTTATGATTCATTATCCTCAAATTTTCATATATCTTGGATCAAAGGCTACATAGATCTTCTCAAATAGTAACTTAACTATATGAACTGAACTGTCAAGTTTGTGTGTGATTTGCATTCAAGGAATAAAATCATGGTGTTTGTGCCATCACGCATCTTGTGCCATTAAAAGTGCTGACAATAGTTTAACACTCTAGGACAATTTCATGACATGTAAAGCGCAATTGTGTGAAAAGGGACAATAATAATGAACAGAAAATTTGAAATTAAAATTTCATGCATCATTTTCTGCATTATATAAAGACAGTGATGCATTTCAGTCCACCTTTAAATTTTAGACTCTGCCATGAACCCTGTTTTTAATCAACCAACCTCAGAGTATAGCAGGTACACACATGCAATAACGAATAAGGTTGCATGCAGAAATTGTCCTAAGTTTCCTCGCTCTAGTTTCTAATTTCTGACTTTACGTGCAAGTATGTCTTCAATTTCTGACTTTACATTTTCAAATAAGATCTAGTTTCTCAAGTGCAGTATGTCTTCAATTACAATGTACATTATTGATAGCTTTTCTTCATTTAGGTACGATCACCTAGTATCAACAATAACAAAGATTCTAGAAGACAAACCACAAAATGCCTCAGGTAATTATTTAGGCATACTCTTATTATTGTTTATGTTTAAAATTTAGATGTAATAAAAAATTAGTTATTCAATTATGATAAAATTCATATCTTTAAAAGGGACTATTAGAAATGGGTAACAAAAGGAAAAGTAAAGTTAACCTTTGTTAATTCTTTTAATAAAGTTATCAGGTAATTGCTATAAAAGGCCCTTGGCATTTTTTTTACTATTGAAGTTTGTTTTCTTTAGATTGATAGTGCTTCTTATCAGTTTATTGCAGTTGATTGTGAAATTTGATTCCTGTTCACTAATTGGTTTCATATCATTTCGAGTTCACGACTTGGCTCTTACTAATTTAGTTATCTATATTTTGAGTAAATTCTTCTAGCAAATACCGTTTTTCTCAAGTAAGTACACTACGTCCTCATTAAAAAGCTATGTTTGAGGATGAATACTTTTTCAGCATGTGCCCTTATACATAACGATAGATTTGAAAGGTTCTAAATGTACCACCAGCCAAATGCAGTGTCGTACCTGTAATTTGCCTGTAGAGCTATTTTTACTAGATTCACACATTTCTACAACACACTGCAGAAAAAAAACAGATATAGACACCTAGAACATTATTTGGTTGTACCAGCGGTCTACCCCATATGCGCAATAACAGCAAAATGTTTTACATGTGGGGCTTTCTATTCCTTTATAGTTCCCTTTCTAAACTATTTTAGATTTGAAATGTATTGAAGTAACGATAGTTGCTGAAGATACGACAAGAAAAAATTCATTAAAGTCACCTTGTTTGACCTTTCTTCAAATATGCCCACATTATTCATAATTCGAGGTACTGAAAAGTGTGGATGTTTTTCTATATTTGCCTATATATGATTGTACGCTTATTCGTATTCGCCTGCTTATCCAAGTACGATATTCACTCACTCACTGCCATCAACTTAAATGAAAACAAACAGTAAAAATTGTCGATTTTGTAGAGTTTTTTTAATTGAAAGACTTTAGTTGAGAACAAGTCAAAAGTTGTTTGCTTTGGTGAAAAAATGAACAAAAAGCAAAAAGAACTTTGCTTTTCAATAAACCTGTTGGGAAATGAAAGAGTGTCCTGGCAAAGAGTCACATCGTATTGTTCTTTGCAAATGACTCAACCATCTGTTAGACTTCATACAACGAACTAAAATCCCGTTTCATGATGTCGGTTTAGACAAAAGAGAGGCAGAGAGGGAATTATGATTGTAATAGATCGTATGGGGTTGGATCATTGGGCAGGGACGCAAATCAAATTATTTTAGGAGGTTCAGGGCAAGTTGGGATGAATTGCGTACACTTCGGATGAATTGCGTAGACAAACCCTTCAAAACCAATTCGAGCAGTTAAACAACATGAAAATGTGAAAAGAATGTGTTGCTAATTTTCCTTGTTTTGCTAAACCTGTTCTTATGGAGCAACTAAACAAATTGGAATCGCATGTCTACCGAAACAGCACAAGTCTCCTGTGAGAGAAATTTTGAAATTGAAAGCATCTTCTTTCCCTCTGCAGTACTTCTAGAGACCTAAAAAACAGACTTTTCAGTTGTTATAAGTCACTTTCATGAAAATACAGTCCTCGGTGCATTAGAGAACAAGAAATAATGCCAATACAAAGGGCATGTCAATGAAACCATCTCGACGATCTTCTTTAGGAAGGATAAATAAAACAAATTAATTACACGTTTCGAGCGATATTCTTGCGTGTTCTTTGGCTTTTCATGATATTTCCTCATTGTTTGATAAACTATTTATTTCCTTTGTATCAAACGAAAAATATTTAAAATCATTTATAAGCACTTATTATCAATTTTATATCTATAATTTTCAGTTCAAAGATGTCCACAATAACATCTTCTAGCCTTATAAGATACTGCTTACATGCTTCTTGCTAGTTTGTCGTCTCCATGCATCAAACTTTACGTGGGGTCGTTCCGCACTATACCTCCTCTAGGTTTCCCCCTGACATACAAGATGGATAACAGGAAAGCTTCACATATTTGCTAGGATTGACTCTTTCCATTACACGCTTAGCAATGGCCTGAGAAAAATTTAACGTGCAGTGATGACTCATTTGTGCAATAATGAATGAAACTTGTACAATGATGAAAATAACATTTATGCAATGATGAAAACTTTATTTTCTTTTTGAATCTGCAAGCTTTCTAAACGATCAGTATCAAGATAACAAGCAGGCCCTTTAACTATAGTAAACATTCTAAAGTTGCGATGACTGTTTTCATTTAGAACAAAGTCGTTACATATGTAATTGTCTATCAGGTACCAAACCGAGTCGTTATCTTCTTAGGTTTTATTATCTTACTAGACAGACCATTTTCCCAATAAGACTTGCATTACCAACTGACGATGCTATTAATGCATAATTTTACTGTCGAAAAGATAGCTATAAAGTCAAATCTTTGCATGCTAAAAATCATATTTGATTCTGCTTCTTTGCAGCATTATTCCTGATATGCATGAGGCATGTTGTCACTGTGTTATATCATGTTTTGAAAAACCTGACCAGTTTTAAACTTTAAGGAAGGTTGAATATCGAAAAAATCATTTTGATTTTAGCATATTATATTTTTGCCTCATTCGTTATTGCTGTTTATCTTTTCTCAGAAATATTTGAAGACATAAGCAGAGAACAGAAAAGAAGTGCTTTTAAAACAGAACCAGATACCATCCAGGTATTTATTTAAAATGCATAATGTCCTATCATTTCTTGGATATGGCAGTTATATTTATTTCATATTGAGTATAAGTTTGAAATCATTTTCAACTTACGTTTGTCAGTAAGCTCACTATTATATACTTTAGAATTTTTTGTGTGCTACCAGCTGTGACTTATCGTAATCTTCATCACGTGTTGTCAAAAATGGCAACATTCAACTGGACCAAGACGGACTAAATGTTCACGAGGATACAAAGATCCTAGGGTATGGTTTTTCCAGAATGCTCAGTTTCCGTTTCCATATAGGCTAAGTATCTCTATTCATAAAGTGTTGCTTCAGCTGCTGGGTGATCAAATTAAGCGTGGCATTTGTTATGATCGAGTACATTTTTTATTGTCTGACACAATCCTGATATGAAGTTCAGATTCTAGAGGTCCCATGTTCATGACATTGCAATGAAAAGGGAGTGGGTTAGCAAAAGTTCAGAACTTTAAGATTTGTTTCTTGGGAGAAAGGTGTTCTCCTAGATTGTGTTCCCCAGTAAATTGCCATGTCCGCGCAATATATGTGGTATTGGAGAAGTAAAGGAAAAAGGTCGCCTAGAATTAAGCAGAATTCAAACTCAGTCATAGACACTATTGAGTTTGCCTGTGTTGGCACTCCGACTGAAGAGTTTCCATGGGTATATATACAATGGTTGTTTGATTATCTACTTTCATTTTTCCAGGATCAAGTTGAGGTGCTTTCTGAAGTTTATTTGGCAAATGAACACCGGTGCTTGTTTGAGGTATGAATTCATTTACCCAATCAGTTTTTGAATTCATACTTGATGATATGTTAAAAGAATAGTTAAAAATAATGCTGCAAATATTTGAAATCGACCGTAACAATGTAACTATGCTTTTCTAGAGAAAAGATGCGGATTTGCCAATCATGGCTGAAAATGAGATGGAAGAAGAAGGAAGACAAGTTCTTGGTGATGTTTTAGAGCATGCTCACTATTTTGAACAAGCGAATGTTGGTCTTGGAAGGGAGGAGACCTTTAGAGTATTCCTTGCAACCAAACAGCTATCGGATGCTTATTCATTTGAAGTGTGCCGATTTTGGGGTGAGTCTCTACCATCATGAGTGTCCGAATTAAAGGAGATCGTTTACGCTCAAATTGAACTGATAGGCCGATTTGGTTGTCTTCAAAAGTCGACATGAAACAAATTTGTCAGTGATTCCTAAAACATAAGAACAAATGTTTTTGTAATTAATCCCCCTTTGATAGTTGGTCTTCTTTGTTTCAACTAAGAAATAACTATGACCAGCCATTTTTCAGGTAAAATATTTGGCATTGAAGGAAACTATTATGTTGCTGAAGCTCAATTTAGAGAAGGAGAGGACCCATATGTCGATGAAGACGACACATCATCGCAGCAGGTAAGATGATCTAATTGAAGCAGAAACTAGATTGTTCGATGTTTTATCTAAACGTAAACATGTAGAACTTAGTTCATTTGACTTGTTCAAGCATTATGACTTGTTTATTGCTTTTTATAGACCTTGAGTATAGACTAGTAGGTGGGTTTAAAACAAAAAAGTTACCGCTAAACCAATTATCTTTAAATTGACTGACAGCTCTTTCTCATCCTGTTATAAACTTCTCATTCTAGGAAGCAACTGAAGCTAAAGAAACCTTGCTTCTTGCAGGTAATAACAATGTTTTAGCTACGTTTGCAATGTTTTTTTTGTGAAGAAACACATAAGATTTTATCGTTAGTTTTTGCAGATTTTTTGCAAGTCATTTATGACTCGTTCATAAATTTTTTTTGTACAAAAAGAACAGGAAGAACAGCTTTACAAACCTCCCCCCCCCCCCCCCCCCCCGCAGTGCTCCAAACCTAAATTGGTTTTGGTTAAGCTGTAAAGACTTGCTTAAAAGGTTCTCTGTAAAGACTTGCTTTAAAAGACTCTTCTTTATATTCTTTTTTCTCATCTTCATGTCAAGGGTTCCACTTTTCTCGTTTGGTCTTTAAAGTCGCTCTTTTTGCTTGCGCTTTGGAAATTTGTCTGCTCCCTCTTTTGTATTACCGCTTGCTATTTGTCTTTCGCCAGGAGCCATTTCAATTTGACTAAAATCTTCGTTTGCAGGTCCTTATTGCACCGACTGTTTTCATCCCTCGCTTCCTGTATTTAAACAAAAGCCGTATTTGATGTGTTAACAACCGCACTTTGAGCATCCCATTATTTTTCCTTATTTGTTTATTTTCTTCATTTTTTACTTATGCGTTTCACAAAGGCAGTTTTATTGTTCTCCAGCTTCCGAGTGACCTTGTTCTTTCCTGCCGCAGTGACTTCTTCCTGCCGCAGTGACTTCTTCCTGCCGCATTTCTTTATGTAGTCTTCAAGCATATAATGGCAGTATTGTGCAACCTTTTCTTCTCCTGGTATAATTTTTCTGTAAAACCACTTTATTTTATCTTTTTTCTCTCAACTATTTTTTTATTATTATTATCATTATTATTATTATTAACAATTTCTTTAACGTTGGCAAGAAAGAACAAAAAAATACATATATCTAATAAGCTAATCATTCGGTCTGTGTTCATTGCTCTTAATAGATAGGTTGTTAAATTTTGTTCTTTCTCTGTCTTTAAATGGATTGTAAAGTAAATTCTAAGCTAACGCAGCTTTTCCGTTAGTTCCCGTTTCCAAATTCTGGACCCCGAAGGCTTCGCCGTCGGTACAGTGGGGCATTGTGACAAACTTTTTGAGAAAAAAATCCGTTGCAGAAACGGAGAGGTTTTTGCCATGTATGGGTGCTCCGTCGGCTCACCCACTTTGTCGAAAAACAGACCTGAACACCACCCTTGACAACAATAGCAAGCGACATCCCTGCTCTTAGCGAGTTTCAGTTAATCGAGTTCCATCTGTGAATTCTTGAGCAATTAAGATCTCATCGGTCCTACTTTTTGAATTTCTAAAAACACGGTTTTCGAATTACTTGGAGGTATTGTCTCTGGAGGGTATGCATAAGCTATAGGAAGCACCCTTCACTCGTTTGCCCGGGTCCATATGAATAGCTATATTCTGTAGCAAGCAAAACATTCAAAGAAACCTCGCTAGTATTTCTTCTCGCTGCTATAAATTCGCTAAATTCAAAACACAAATCAAACAAATCAAATATGAACTTAACAAACAAGCGTAGCAAAACAAAGAAAAAGAACGTAAAAACGAAGGTAAATTATAATAAAAATAATAAAGTAAGTTGCTGTCTATTAGTATTCCAAAAGGCAAAAACAAACCCGTTCACCATGCTTGGCATGTAAGTGAATCAAAGGACAAAGAACTTTTCCAAACAGAAAATTATCGAAATTTCCTTTCTAATGTAGACATTGTTCACCACGAATTTGAAAGCCTAAGTAACGCAAGTAAGTAAGTAAGTAAGTAAGTAAGTAACCGTTTTATTTGCTTCTTGCAGAAGAACAGCAGTCAGAATTTGACGACATCCCTAAAGTAGATTACAAGCCACCGATTCCGATTCCCAAAGAAGAAATTGGAACTGGTTGCAACGCTAAAGTATATTTTGTTTGCAACGAACGTAAGTGATTTTCATACATGTTTATGATGGTTCTAAAGCATGCTTAATAAAACTGAATTTGGAACAATCAGAATCTTTATTTTGTCTGCATTCCTATGATTTTTTCTTCTGGTTCCCTAATTTATGTTCCCCAATTTTAGCTGGAAGGTCGTGGCATCGACTGCCGCCCGTTACACCGCAACAGATAAGCGTTTCACGAGTGATACGTAAGCTCATGACAGGAAGACTAGATGCTGAGGTACTTTCGCTTTCCATCTTCTTATTTAAAGACATTTAACTGGCTGTATGAAAATTTGAAAGAAGGTGAATTGATTAGCAAGAAAAACGTACTTTAGAAAGTACAGGATTTTTTATTTGAAATATGCATGTACGTTATACAGCCAAATAAGCTAGCTCGCCTAAAAAGGCTTTGTAAGTGAATCACAGCTCAACTGGCAATAAAAAGCCAAAAAGCCCTTGTTAAGTACCTAGTTACGTATCCAGTACCAAGACATACCAAAAAATATATTTTATAGGTATTTAGGTAACTGACTGCTTTGTTTCGCCGGCTGGACATATACTTTATCTAACTAAGCGAGTCAGATTACGCCAAGTTAAACAATCTGCATAGTTACAAGGCTATTGTGCGATACCCAGATATTCACTGGGTACTAATTACCCATTCTATAAATAGCTTTTAGTGAAGTTTAGAAGTTGGAGCTGCATATCATTCTATTCAGCACGTCAAATTGCGCCTGGAAACATAGTTTCGGTGATATAACTCGCATTGTAGTAAAGTTATAGTGTGATACTCAAAAGTGAACTTGGTACAAGTGCCCTAGTCTAAAAAAGCTTAGAGAAAAATGATCTCTACAAGCCCTGTCCTGTAAAGTAAGTCAACTTCCATGGTTGTGCTTGTTCCGCTTGCTTGCTGTTGTTGATTAAATTACGATACATAGTATTTTTCTGTCATTCTATTGTACCTACTTCGAGTAAAAACGGGACTCCCATTCTACTAACGTTTAATTCAAGTATATTACAACACACCTCGACTGGGGGTATGCACTAGTAAATTATACTCAAATGATGGATGATTGATCGAACACGTAACTGCCTTATTACACGAAAATAATGCGGTACATCAACTAACGCGAATTGAATAATTCCGCGGAATTTAATTTGTTTCATATCTGCGTAAATTTCTCCTCCGTTTTCAAATGTCAAGCGTTAAATAAACATCCGTTTATTTCATCCCACTTTAAAATTTTTTATGTAACTTTCAAAACTATTGAAAATGAACAGATTGCCTGATGGTATCTGCAATACATCATTATTATATCTGAAAAATGAGGATAATAGAAAGTGCCAAAACGTAAGCACCGGAAAGTTCTCTTTTCACTAGTTCTATTAAAAGGAGAACACCTTTTCCCAGTTTTAAGCAAGGTACAAAAGATACATTTGAATATCCTCATTATCAACCGTTCTCCCTGAAATTCCACATGTTCGTCATCATCTTCATCTTGCTAAATCCCTAGTACTTTTCGAGTCATCAAAATACTCTCTGATCAGGGGGTACTTGATCTCTTTCACCTTACCCATTAAATTGTCAATTTTTCAGGCTCATCCCACGTGACTGATACCCTTATTGAAATCTCCAATCTACCTTGATTTCAAGTATTTGTCATTTTTTTCCTGTACTGAATTTGAATATATTTCAGTAAAAAATATTTTGCTGACATTAGAAATTCGCGCTAATTAAATACCATTTTATAATTTTGTTGATTCGCGTTAGTTACCCCACATTTTGGAATCCAATCTCGCTATTCGCGTTTATTTGTGATCACATTATATTTTTCCGCGTTATTTCGTGTACCGCGTTATTTCCGTGTAATAATGTATTTCCCTCCTTTGTGAACAAATCGTTCTAAAATTTTGAATGCTACGTTGGACGTTACGAAATATTTGGTCCTGATATCTTGCGGCATACTTTTCAGGTCATCAGTTACCCCCCGTTTCCTGGCAATGAAGGTAATTACCTGCGAGCCCAGATTGCACGAATATCCGCATGTACACATATAAGTCCTCAAGGATATTATATATTTGAAGAAAATGAAGAAGATGACGACGAGGGAGTTGGTTAGTTGCTTCTTTTTTTCGTTATCGATTTGAGTAAAGTGTTAACATTTTTTTCGATATTGAAGCAATTTCTTTAAAATCTTTGCAAAGTATCAACTTAAGAACTGAAGTTATTCTAAAACTATGACTGATATGTTGATGTTTCCATTTTTGCAGGACCAGAAAAATTTGAGATGAACATAGATTTCGAAGGACTACCGATTGGTGAATTAACTGATGCATCACTGTCATTCTGGGTTCACCACATGCCCTACATCCTACCGCAGGTCAGTTAAATTTTATCTCCTTGCCCTGAGCAACAAAATTAACATCCCGCCCCTTAAAAGTAATTCTATTTCACACATAATTAGTGCAAATTCTATAAGGCTTATTTATTTCACATCAAACTTTCGTTAACCATTTTTTGAAAACTCTGTTTCATCTAGTTTCAAATGGGAAAATTCTGAGAAAATGCTTTAAATTCTTGTTACTAAAAGAAAAATCACTTAGAAAAGTTCCTCTGTTGTGAACAAAACTAAAGTCGATTAGAGAAAATCTGACATTTTAAACATTAGCAACGAATTTGGACAATTTGACACCTTTTTTAGTAACAATATGGCAGCTTCTTTTCTTAACGTTAGCGTTCCGAACTTGATTTGCAAACAAGGACATTGAAAATTTAAGATACTGAAACATTTTGTTTTCGCTTCAGTTAATCTCATCGAGGGCCCATTATTTAAAAACTTGCTTTTCAGGGAAGATGTTCCTGGTTCAATCCAACCCTACCGTCCGAGGAAGAAGAAGAGGAGGAAGACGAAGATGACGAAAGGGAAGAACCGGACGAACCAGAACCCGAGAGTGGCCCACCATTGCTCACACCAATTTCAGAAGACAACGGCAAGCCATTGCTCTATTTTGCTTTTATGATTTTAACCATTCTTTGAGAAGATCTGTTTGTGTTTTCTTAAAAAATCTTTTGTTGAAATACCCCCCCCCCCCCCTCTTTGGAAAACAGTGACATCACTGATGAGGTCGGAAAAAAAGATACCTATGGACCTCTTACAATTCAAAAACCTGACCATGGCTTTACAATTTGTATTTTACAGAAGTGGATGGTATGCCTGCATGGACAGCACAAAAATCAACTAATTTGATACCACAATATGCAATCGCAGTGCTACACTCAAACCTTTGGCCGGGGGCCCATGCATACTGTGTTGACAAGTAAGGATGGACATTACTTACTGCCTCTTAACCCCGGGGGGTCTACTTAATATATTAAATACCCGGGAATGTGCCTGCCAACAGGGGACCATTTTCAGCTGGAAATATAGGACATGATTATATCTTTGTCACTATTTTCCGGCACAAATATGCCGATTGAAGAAACTTGTCCCACGACAGTTCATATTTGCCATGAAAATGTCAAAACATCTTAGATAAGAACTTCCAAAGGTAATAATAAAGAAAAAACAGAAACATTTCTTCAAAGAAGATGGTCATCCTTTTTTATCCAAATTTGAAAAAGGCTTAAATTTATGCTTCAAGAAGATGTGAACTCTCTGTAGCAATCAACAAAATGTATTTTCAGTAGAACTGTTTTTAAGGTTAACCATCAGTTTTTTCAATCTTATTTAAGGACGGGTTAAAATATTTTCAGAATGTTTTCAGGCCTTGAATACTTTGCTTACCAACAAACAATCATGAGCTGTAAACGGTACATGTTTTGCGACTTTAACCTTGCAGGAAATTTGAAAACCTCTACGTAGGATGGGGGCTTAGGTATAGTGCAGAGAATTACAGCCCACCAGTGCCACCACCAACCCAGGATGAATACCCGAGTGGTCCCGAGGTTACAGAAGCAGAGGACCCAACAGTGGAGGCTGAGCGAGCGATGGAAGCCGCGCAGCAAGAAGCCAGAGAGCAAGAAGAGGAGGAGGAGGAGAGCGAAGAGTATGAAGATGATTAGAGTGTTGAAAATGGAATTTTGAAAACTTGTTCACTTGTACATAATGCTGGTAAACTTTGTAATTAATATCGTAAACAAAATTGTGCGATACTTTTTTAAGGAAATCGAAGCGATATTGTCATTATTAAGTGCCATAAAGCAAAATATCGAGTAGTTGTTCCTTTCGTACACAACTAGGTAGCATCTTTAACATCAAAACAATTGTAACAATTACACCAGGTAGGTCTTATTCCCACAGAAGAATAACAAAACCAGGAGTGATAAAACCAGGAATAATAAAACCAGAAGTCTAGATTTTATAAAAACCTAAAATGTTGTCCAATTCAGTGTAAATCATACGAATAAAAATGACTTGAGAAAAATCAATTGGACTAGTTAAGCTTCACTATTCAAATGAACTCTTGTCATTAAGGGTTTGCTAAGACGTATCCTTGTAGTATACTGTTTTGCAGCGCAAGTGACTGCGATTGCAATGCGAAAATTGATCAATCAGTTGCCATGCGACATTGGGAAGGTGGCCATTTGTTTATAATTGTCTGCATTCTCTGAAAAAAAAGATGAGAGCCTTACCATTTCGGAAAGTTGAATAAGTTTTCTTTGGTATTAGTAGTACCTGACCTACGCAAAAGATTCGATTTCGTAAGAAAACCAAATTTTTACTTAACTAACGACAAAAATTCTTGGCTTATTCTTTCCTTTCATATTTCTAATAATTGCATCCAAGCAAAAGCAATATTTAGCTGAAAAAATGAGAATGTAAGCTATCCCTGCCAAAATTTTGTAGATCGCATACCCGAAAATTTGGATTCGGTTTCAAAAAATCACTTTAGAATTTAATTATTTTCTGTAAGAATTAAAGGCCACAATATTTATTTCCTTTTAGAAAGGGATATGAGATCTAATATATTTTCACAATCCGCTTTTTTTAATCTTATAATTGCTGTTTTTCACAACTGGTTCAAAGCAGAGATTGTTCATGCAATCGTACGGTATTAACGAAAGACAATTTAAGAACCAAACATTGTATTTTCAAGACCTAGACCATGATAATCTAGAAAGGATTGAAAAAAGTTACCTTTATTTTCTAATTGAGATGATCAAATCCACCAATTCTCCTCAAATCAACAAACTCGCTTTGAGTACCAAAGCAAGATCTATAAAAATAGTAGATTCTAATAAAACACGGGCTTTTGCAAAAAATCACCAGCAAACTAGGCCTTATGTTCATATAAATGTGTAAAAATTATAAGGTACTGCAAAAAGGCCATGAACGTACTTTATTGCCATACTGAAGGGTCTTGACTGAATGGGCGTGGGCAGTGTGGGCGTGGGCAGTGTGGGCGTCGGCAGTGTGGGCGTCGGCAGTGTAGGCGTCGGCAGTGTAGGCGTCGGCAGTGTAGGCGTCGCCAGCTCCTTCACCAACGGGTGAATTTATGCGGCCAGAGGAATCAGAACACTGTGAAAGAAACAAACAAAACAAATTAGTATTGTCGATGAGAAGACGCTGACAATAATTACAACTTGCAAGAATATGTACTTCATTACTTGGATTTGTTGCAAGATAATTTCGTAGAATTCTGTAAACCACACTTCAAAAATGAAACAATTTGTATGTACATGGCATCAACTACAAGTCATATGATCATGTTGTTTCACATTTAATTGATCTACTTGCAATTTTCGCTCAATAATTTTCCACGGATATGTCTGGTTTTTTCAAGTTTAGTGACTTAAAAAGTTGATCGATAGAATCCATGTTCGAAGTTTCGAAACGAAATAACAGCAGAACCACGAACGTTTTGAAACCGAGAAAGAAACACTGTCAGCATGGACCCAGCACATCGAGCATATCATCATTTGTAACGTCTAGCTCGCGAGCTTCCCAACACGTGTTTGGCACACGAACTAACAAACGAAAAATCCTCCCAGACGTGAGATCCGACCACTTGCCCACGAATGGCAAATAACAACGACAAGACTTCTTCGCGTCAGCTCGAGAAAGCTAATGACCAAAACAATATTGAACCGAAGCTGTTAGAAATACTTAGCATATATACAATACATACCTTGCTACAAATTAAAATATTTTACCTTTTTAAGATGCCACTAAACTAGGCAGGTTTTGGTGACTTACTTGAAAAATGCTCTATCTTGAAACATCTTCGATGTAAGAAGGGAACTTCCAGTGTAGAGAAAATAGATACGATCAAAGGTTAAACTCACGCTTCAATCCGTTTATTCAGTGACAAGAAATTCAATTTATGCCAAGGCGAACGAGACAGGAATGAATCCCGACGGGCGCTGTCTGCTATACATACGATGCGTACTCTTAACATACCAAGGAACAATAATACGGTATTCTGGGCATTTTGCTTTATCTGTTCTTTTAGATATCCGTGCTTGTTGGCATCGTAAACGGTGATCATAACTGTATCGTTGATGCACTTCGTCGACGTATAGAAAAAGTAGCGTCCGAACTGGTGATAGAACAGAACGACTTCTAAAAATCCTGTGAACGGTTCACATTTTATGCCTGGCCTTTAAAAGTTCCATGATAGAGAAGCAAGCCAAAACTCAAAAGAATATTGTGTAGCATCGAAAGGTTTTTCAATGTTTCATACATCTCTTTTGAATTGGGCAAATCTAATCTAATGTAAGGGGGTTTCCAGTTAACAGGGGCTGAAGAGACGACGCTTTCATAATCAGCATTTTGTAGCAATAAAAAGAAAAATATAGCTTTTGTTAATTTCTCAAAACACATTTATGGAAACTAATATCAAAAGAACTAAAACGAAAGTCAACAAGCAAATTCATATATGTATCAGTTGATAAAATGTTCGTTGACAGGCACAGGCTTCAACTGGTATAACGAATGGCTTTCAAATACAGCATCCACGGGGAGTTTTCTACGACTCATTCATCGCGACAGTTTGACTTGACGACGTGACACGACTAGTACCGTCCGGCGGCTGATCTTGGAGGAGCAGACGACTCGCTGTACCTATATCACAAAATTTTCATACAAGATCGTGAAAAGATGATACAACGTCACAATTTATACGCGAAAGGTCAATGGTGCATTGATGCATACACAACATCTTTTTTCATTGTGCCTAAAATTCATTACAAAATCACATTTGCGATGTTAGAGATGTAACTCCATTTCCGACAACATCGGCACGAAATGAGGAAATGAGAAAACCAACCTCTGCCAACAGTAACCAAACTGTTGAAGGGCCTAACAAACGAATTTGCACAAACTTGTTTCTCTGCTGATTGGCATGACTGGTTGCCCAAAGAATAATATAACCCACTTCAATGGGAAATAACTGCTTTATAAAAGGCATTTTTACAGCAAAGAGCTTAGCAAAAATGAGCATTATATCCATTTTATTTTTACTGTTTATTGGTCAACAGCCTTTCAACTTGCCGAGTACCCCTGGGTGTTCTTTTTCTTGCACCACTTGTCAATGCTACGATTACTGATCCTGCAGCCAGCAAAATGAATATAAATAAAGAAAACATCAAGACTCACCTTTTTGCCTGTGATGTACTATAAGGTGAAGCATAGCTGTCCTGTGGTTGTCTATAGCTTGCATAGGGATCAGAGGATCTTGCATAAGGATCAGAGGATCTTGCATAAGGATCTGAAGACCTTGGGTACGGGTCTCTTGAATATGCATCACCTCGTGAATAACTTTCCCGGCTGTAATAAGGATCTCGTGCATATGGATCCCTGGCATAAGGATCTGAGCTTCTGGGAGGTAAGTATTCTCTTCTGAAATTAGCAAATGAAATCACAACATGAAAAAAGAGGCTTAAACACCAACATTTCCTAATTTCAAGAAAGCACGACTAAGTTTTGGTTTAAAAATATATATATTCTATATTTATTGAATAGAAAATTATGAATAAAATTATAATAAAATAGCTGAAAATATGAATACAATTAAAAATAGCTTTCAAAGATATAAAAAATACGAGCTATCACATTATACCCAACTGTCATTGTCTCTAACATACAATGATTTGAATTTTTTAAAAATCAGTTCAACATTAAAAAGGATTATTTTTCAAATCAAACAAATCAAACAATTAATTCCAACGATGACTTTAATATATCATGCCTGGCTGGAGGTGGACTTCTGCTCCTCCCTCTGTAGGAAGCGGCATATTCAACAGGTCTACGTGCAGGTGGCGGGGCTCTGTCATAACTCTCATACCCTCTTGGCACAGGACGGTCGTAATCATACCCCCTAGGGTAATCGTCATAGCTTCTTGGGGGTGGCCTCTCATAATAATAGTCTCTGCTTTCTCTTGGCTCCCTTGACTCTCTCGGCTCTCTCGAGTCCCTTGGTGGTGGGGCTCTAGATCTTGGCGACGGGGGCAGCTCACGCCTTGAGGAGCCTCTTGGTGGTGGTGGGGGTGGTGGTCCGCGTCTTCCTCCTTTGGCTCTACAATGAATTTCACTAGTACAATGACAGAAAGAACATATGCAATGTGTAGAAATCTAGTACACATAGACCATTGCAATCCAATGTCAAGCGTAAACTGAAACAATATGCGCGCGCATCCAGGTAGGCAGAGATGTACTTCACACTCAATGAATTACCTTGACTTCTAGGATGCTAGTGATAAAAAGAACGTGGAGTGCAGACAACAAGATTTTCCTTGCAAAACAGCAGAACAAACGAGCACCTCTAAGGGGACCAATATGGAAATATAGTCTGTTTGACCTTTTTATGTTATCCATGCCATTGAAATTAGGCGTGTTTATCTCTTTTTAATTTCTATTATTGCATCATTTTATTATTTTGGTAACTTGTATAACTTGTAAATAAAATTAGTTTGACTTCCAGCGTGGGGGCCACATGGAGAGGGCGGGGCCTTGAAAATTTATTATGACTGGCAATAATTTTGACATTTTCAAAGATATTTTCAAATGAACTTTCTAGCTCAAAGCTATGCCATACGTATGATTCATTTAAAAAATTTTACCTTAATATTTCTAACATGATAATTCAAATATTTAAACAAGCACTGTAATTACTTACAATCTTTTGGGACACTCTCTTGCCCTTAAATAAATAAATAGATATATATATATATATATAATTAATTATATACATCTTTTTCTTGAATCGTCAACAGTTCAACAAATGAAAACAATGCAAGAAAGTGGAAAAGGGGCTAGAAAAAGACTCACTTAAAGGGGCTATGTCATGGTTTTGGAAACAAACCAAATACACAGGACATTGTGCGTTTCTAGCCTGATTTGCACATCGGGAAAATGGAGGATGGTGCTCCGGTGCATTGACAAGCTCGATAAATTGTATTTTCTGAGCGTATTCATCGAACATGGAATAGACAAATGCTATATTTAAGCATATGTACTGACTATTGAAACGAAAAGCTTCATTCAATCATGACGAAGATATTCCGTTTCTCTTGGTAAATTTAGATGGAATTAGGAACTCTACAACAGAATGATTACTCCAAATATGTCCTTCAAACTTTAATAATGCTTTTCGCTCATAATCTACATCAGTAAGGTAGGTTTTTAGTGTCATTTTGGCCAATTTATATAAATAGCTCCCTGCGAGTTATGGTATCCTAGCCGTTTAAGTGGCCATTGTTCTATGTATCGCCATCCTTTATCCAAAGAAATATGGTGATAAGACTGAAGAAAGAGTCTTTATTATTTGTTTCCTTTCATAAAACATGCAAAAATGCCAAAGCTTCGCAAGATGAGCATGAATACAAAAAACTGTTCTATTCCATATTGGTTTTCCTATTGAATGTAGGTTGTTTCACCCAAACAACTTTCGCAAACTGGTGTGTTGTCACGCGGTGTGTCCCTTGTGACACAGCCACTTTAAAACCAAGCGATTTGAAAAGAGATTTGTAGCTTAAAATAGCCCAGTGTTAGTACTTTAGAATAGCAAAACTGAAATAAATTTTTTACTAGAGCAAAAAATTCTGAAATTGAATACCATGCCCTATACCGTTCAGGGTGTAATGGAACAAAACAAGCATTTTCTAATGACACTGGACCATCTGGATTTGTTCTAACATACAATGCATGCTAAATATCTTGAAACTCTGACATCAGTTTGCAAGGTCAAATTTGGCCACCCTTCTCTCCCCCAAAGAATAATGTTGGCAGCAAATAGTAACTATAAACCAAAAGGGGCAAATTTTCTGCCCCCTTCCCCCCTAAATTTGATTTCCTGGTAAGGAATTTTGTCAGCCCCTTTTGCAGAGTACTCTAGCAGAGTTGGAGCCACTATGGCTGAGCAACAAACAATCAGCCGGAAAATATATAAGTGACAAATTTTAATAAGAAATCTTCAGTCATGTTAGACTATATATCAATGTTTTGGCACAATTGTGAAAATTAATAGACAGCATTCTGTCAGTAGTAAGAGTCCCAAATTGTTGCATACAGTGTACACTTGTCACCAATTTCTAAAAAAGTTTCAGCACCCTCATAAACCAACTGTCCTCCTTCAAATTTGCTCTGGATCCGCCCCTAGGTCTATAAAGGTTGCTTGTTATAACTGGACTAGACTAAATACATATATATGGTATGCTAGCTCTGCTTTTTATTATTATTTAATATTAAGCTTGAAAGAAAGCTTTTCAGTACAATAGATTCTAAAGGAGGCATGAGGAACAAAACGGAAAATTTAGGAGAAAAATACCAGTGTCCTTTTTGACCACATTCATAACACTGGTTATCATCTTTGTCATCCACATGAAGCTTACTTCTTGCCATCTGTAACAAAATTTGGTGACAAAATATTAAACTGGACTCACATTTTGATGATGTAATATCTAATAATATGATGCTATTTGTTGCATAGAAAAGGATTGTTGTAAGTTGCTACTCAGGATTTCAATGTTAATGCAAAGAAACAACACTCTCTAAAGTTGTTGCTGTTTCTAGTTGTTTTGTTCCTGGAGAAATTAGGAATTTTGATGCTCATATTGGTGCTAATTAAGGGGACAATTGCATATTTAATTACTGGCCGTTAAACAAGAGAAACTTATTTTGGTGTCAGCATTTTGAAATAAGTTTATATGCTTGGGGTAGAATTCTCACTTAGAGGTAATGATGGCAAGAATTTCTTCCAAAGAAAGTTGACATGGTTTACATTAAGCCTTTGACTCTTTCTTATTGACCATTTGATAGAAAGGTCCTCCTATTTATATTCAGTTACCTGACAAATTTAGACAAGTTTTGTTCTATTTTCGTATTTCTATCCTTGGTGTATCTGAGATGGTTGGGATAATGCTGTTTAAAAACATTATTAGCTAGATCAATGTAAGATTTATGCATATTACTTCCTGTATATCATGCTATTAGACTAACAAGCCCCACTCAGAGAACACGGATCCTATATAATAACGATGAATTAAACGTAATCTCACTATTGCAAAAGGTTATTTGCAATCAGTTATCCCAAGATTACAAAAAAAAATTCAAAACAACAACATATGATTTTCCTTAGCCTGTTTCAGAAGTTCTCTGTTCCAGAATATGTCAGAATGCAAGAAGTTCAGGATTGACCCAGGACAAATATATATGGCAGATAACATTATCGATAGTAAGAAAAGTTCAATAATTTGGTTCAGAGGTCATGAAACAGAGATGACTCTCAATGACATCAAGAACGTTTTACATGCCAATGAAAGAGGAGCAGGAGAAACCAACAATACCAAAGGAAGGTTTCAAAATATATTTGACTGCATGTCATTCAACATCAGGTAACAATATTACTTTTAACTTACAACAAAATTGTACACAGAAAGAGTGAATTACATTCATAATGTTTAAAGTAAAGCCCACTATCAAGTCATGATACTCAAGAAGCTTTAGAAAGATTAACAAAAAAGAATGATCAGCTTTACACTTCAATTTGCAGGTGAAGACCATAAATGCATTATCTTGTAATAATGACAAATTTTTAAGGTGGTAATTGATAAGGTAGCCATTGCTTTAAAATGTAATAACAACATGGTTCACCTAAGCAAAACCTGTCAGGAAAGTACGATTTTAGCAATGACTAACAGTTTTAGTTTGATCTAATATGAATAACAATTACTTTTGCAATGTATATAAATTTACAGTAGTAAAAGTACAAACATTAAAGACAACATGAAAAGCTTGAAGCCCACCCAAACTAATTCCTTCATTGTAATTTTCAAGATGAACTTACTTCAACTTGTATTCTAACACCTTGAAAAGTGGAATCATGAAGCCTCTCCACTGCTTCATGGGCTGCATCTTTACTATTGAATATCTGAAAGTAGATGGAGACACTGCTTATAATATAGATAAAGGGGATTGTTTATTCAAAGTATCTATGCAGCGAAATTTTATGTCCTGCTTTTTTCAAGAGTTATATTTCCCCATCTTTTCCAATACGTTTGATACCAAAGTTGTCATAATTTGACCAGCAGAAGTATGCTTAATCAGAGTTTGAAATTGAGTAGCACTTGAAAAATACCAAGGCCAGTTTGTGACAACACAGTGATGAGTCAGGTCAAACTGCGGTTGTACAGAATAGGTATTTGTTTTGTGCACTTGTATAAAAGTTGGTTTTGTCTTTTAATTTTCAAATATTTTAGTGTACATCAGAACAATTGATGTAGGCACTGACAGTAAATAAACCATCCATCGACATCGACATTGACATCCATCGTGTCTTTTCTGGCCTTTTCCAAACCCAGTGAATCCTATTTAATGTGTGAAGAACACGGAGCCAGATAGAGAGAGAGATAGTCTGTTGACTGTAGAATTCTGATCTGAACTCAACTAAAATTACTTAAAAATTAATATGCTTGTATATAAAAATCAAAATGCTGATTAAGGATGGGTTAAGATGCCGAACGAATTAATGAAATGTGACAAAGAAAGATCTAGGCATAGAACGGAAGACGTTGAGTCAGCATGGTTTAGAGGAGTGGAGCTGTAAACAGTGGCAAAGGGAATGTCCTATGGTATGTGATGCTGTTAATGACATAGGGGGATGTCATGACGATGGTAAGCTTGATGAATTAGTAGGAAGTGAGTGTAAAATGGTCTGAGAATGGTCACTACAATATATTGCGCGGATGAGTCTGCAAATGATAACGAAGAAACAATAACAGGGCCCATGCCACCAGGGGGACTGTGGTGAACTTTTTTGCAAAGCAAGTAGTTTGAAGCTGCAGTTATAAGGGAAAGAAGTCTTGGCCCCTTACTTTTGCTAGCCTTGCCCCCACCTCCAAATTTGTTGCGTGGGTCCTGGTACCAACCAAAGTTCTGTGTCAGACAGTGAATAAGAGAGAGGTGGACTATGGAGTTGTAAATGTAGGTACGGACAATCTGGGGACAAATAATTTAGAATACGTCTAGAAATCAGTTGCAAGCATATGCCTGTGTGTTCATAAACCAAGGCCTGTCATTGGTTACTTATGATTTTGGCATGACGAGCTGTTTTCTTTTTATCGCCAATGGTATACACATGAGGAGCCTCACCCAAAAAAAGTGAGGAAAATCCTTTGTTCCTGCCTAAAAAGCACATTTTTCATTTTTTTATTTTGCCTCCATATCCTATCCTTTTTGGCATATTAAACTGTCTTTTTGTACCAAAGTGAAACTGAGATACGATATTACCATCCCTTTTTTATATATTTGGTATAAAAACTTACAACAACGAGCTACCTAAAACAGTATGTACAAACTACTAAATTACATCACAAGGACGGAACCCAGGAGGAGTAATATAACATCAGGCCTTGCCCGGAAAGGCGCTCGATCGAGCGCGCACGCCTAGAGCGCACCCAAAAAAAGCCTTGGAGAGCGATTTATAGAGCCCCTCAAAACGTAAAAACAATATTAACACGGAGCAAAATAAATTTTTGGAATTTTTTGAATCAACTTGATCAAGCATAAACAATCTTCCCAACAGACCGCAATATTATGATTTGCGTAAGATTACCCCTTGAGAAAAAAGTCAGCAAATTCAATGTTGGGTTTTCGATATAATTTTTAATCTAATAACCCTCTAATAACCATCAAGGACACGGGCAATCAAGCATATTCTCCGGCAGATTCATTTGATTTTCGAGCAAGCGTTATTCTTCTATTGAAGTATAAATTATTTTCTGTTTTTTTAATAACTTAAAATCGCCTGTGCAAATCAGCGATCACGTTTCCGTCCAAATTATCGCATTGCTTTTCATTTTTAATTTGCTTTTGCGAGTAGTAGATGTTCTAGCGTTTCTATAGAATGGATAACATGAAAAAAGGAAACAAAGTTAAATGTTCGATTTAAAGCCATGCGTTTTGATGAAGCAATATGTGAAGCTGAACATAACAGTAGTGATACTGACACTGATAAAAGCTCATCAAATGATGGCAACTTACATATCTAGAAAAATCTGAGCAACTTTGCGATTTTGTTCTATTATATTTCTATATTTATATTAACATAGTGTTTGTTGAATGTTTTGTTATTTCATATTATGGTGCTTTCTGGTATCATAGTTGAATTTCATATTTAACATTCTTCCGAAGCTTTCGATATGAAGCTCTCGATCTCCTAAAGCTCTCGAAGGATACTCTCAAGGAAATTTACTTAGAGGTGCGAAATAGAGCGCCTAGAGTTTCTAAGGGGCTCTTTTTATGGAGCACCTTCATTTTACTTAGAGCAAGGCCTGATAACATGACTGCCCCCTGGGAAATGACATGTATCTAAATATAACTAATAATACAACTATAATACTACATATACATATACTAGATTATAATACTACATATATAGTAAAATACAACATATATGTATACAGTAAATACTTAAGCCCGTTTCACATTGGACGCCATTGGAAAATACGTTATAATGTTCAAGGTTTAAACCTAATATGCAATTTATTGAGAAAATTGGTATGGAGTCAAGATGGATATTCATTAACACTATAATAAACCTAGTGTCAAATGCAAAATGGGCAAAAAAAGAAAAAAAAGAAAAATAAGTAGGCATACAAAACTATGTGAAAAGGGACTTGGTGGCAAGAAGACAGTGACCTTATTCGAATCTACCAGTTCTGTGAATGTATTGGAGAGTTAAATCGATTATATTTTTGTTAAGGTCATTTGGGAGGTCTTTATCGCCATATAATAAAAGTTCTATCAAAACCTCATTTGAAAGATTGTTATAACCTAATGATTGTACCAATTCAAAGACTCTAGGGAGAAGATTTCGATGTTCAATTTCAAGGCAGAGCAGAGCAACAAAAAGTGTTCCGTAGTCTCGATACCATCGTTGTTAGGGCACATTGGGTTTATGGAATCACTAAAATTGTGCTTGAATTTATGAAAGCTTAATATTACTAACTGTAAAGGTCTATGGCAAAGTACCCCACTTTAAAAATATAACAAGGGGGAAATTTTTGGTCTGGGTCTTTACCATATTGTTTTTAGCGTATAAAACTGCCCCAGCCTTAAAATAAAAAAGGGGGAAAATTTCAGCTGGGGTCTTTTTCCTATCGTTTTTAGCATATCAGATTGTCATGTGTTACAAAGTTTCATTTTATTGTACTCACTTACAGCAGAGATATCGTAATATCGCCACTAGAGTCTAGGGGCAAAGTACCCAGCTAAAAATAACTGAAGGGAGCAATTTTCAGTTGGGGTCCATATCCTATCTTTTTCAGCATATCAAACTACCAATTACTGCAAAGTTTCATGCTAGTATCGTAATTTGCACAATTCAACCTCATAAGTGATTTAACAGGCCTGATTAAATGGTTTCTCCTCTACTCATCACTGTGACATCACAGGGGGAAATAAAATCTTTTAATGCAACTGCAAAATGTGCATACTTTGACACTCAATAAAAAAAAGAACCATTTAACTTAAACGGAATTCTGTTTTTTATTTCCTTTAGATGAGCTGTGAATCACTATTGCTTGCCGCAAACAGTCAGGCCTGCTTTAAATAGTGCAATTCACAGGAAAATAACCTGACGGTTGGGTGGATGCCCAAGATCACATCTTGTTGTCTGGTAGTTCCCAATCTTATGAACACTTCAAGCTGGCGTAATAATGATAACAAATAGAAGAGGTTTTGTTGACAGATTTAGAAAAATGACTTCATCATATATCTAAATGACTAAGTTATCTGTTTGTTAACTTTCAATGTTGAAGTATTTAGGTACAATATAACCTCAATGATGCAAAAACATACTGCAGTGACACAGATTGGTTTAAAATAGGTAGGTTCACCAAACCTAGGCACAATATTCATGCCAAGGACATTATGAGAGAAGTTTCACAAAATCCTTAATGTGGAGTGAAAATTGGTGGTGTATAGTACTCCAACTTACATTTGGCTGATGACACAACATTAATGTGCAATTTAGATTTGGAGTTACTAGATCTTTTGAGGCAAGTAAAAAAGATCAGCAAGAAAAGAGGTCCTGCTTTTGGACACCAAGAAAACAAAGATCATGGTTGAAAAATGTAATTGAGCAGATAGAGGAGTTTATGTTCATGAAGAGAAAATCAAAGAGATTAATAGTTTTGTTTATCTGAGGTTCAGTTATTGACACGCCATGTAGAAGCAGCAAGGTAATGAGAAAAATGCTTGCAATTGCAAGGTCTAGTTGCAGAAAATTTTAACTTCTGGAAAAACTGAGGAGATCAACCAAGCTGAAATTATGGCTAAGGGTGAGAGTCCTGGGCATTCACAGAAATGGACCTAGGAAAAGGCTGACTCATTTGACCTAGGAGAAGGTTACTTTGAGGAAGAAGAGTTTCCTTGGTCACATTACATGAAAGGGAGGTATGGAAAGGTGCATTATCGAGGGAAAGGTTGAGGGAAAGGCAAGTAAAGGAAGGCCACTGACATCAAAGGCAAGTGACATTGTAAATTGGTTGGGGGAGGTTTGGCTAATGCTGTTTTTCAGGTTATTGAACAAGAAAGGTGACATGCTCTTGTAATGGCCACAGCAGTGCATCAAGCGCCAACTGACATAAAGAAAAAGAAGACAAAGAAAAAGAAGACAAAGAAAAAGAGTAGGGCACACATTACACTGAAGAGTTTATGCCTAAAGAAGGTAACAAATTTCTTCTGAAGCTGTAAGTGAGGATTCAAGTAGGATTGGTCAAGTCATCCCCATGCTGAAATTCCATGGTTCAAGAAGGACAAGAAAAGGAGTTACAAAGCAAAAGAAGAGAGTACAGTGGTAGATATTGCCTTACTTTAAAGAAAATACGAGTATTTGCAAAGCCCGGTTATTTAAACTGGATTGAGCTTCGAAGTCAGGTGTCAAACATTGGTTTTTGGATTTCCAACAAAGGTTTATCTCAGGACACATTGTGCTCCTTACTAATATCACCAATGATTTATATAACAACATTGCAATTTTCTTGTAATAGAAATAACAGTAATTTACTGGCTAATAATGTTATTCAATCGGAATAACTTCGGATTTAAACTAAAAATGAATTCGAATTTGAACAAAGCAGATGAGTTGTTTGCCTGCCTAGGAAAACATCTTGAGTTGAGCTATATATAATTTAGCACGATGCCAGACAAAAATATTTCAAAACTAGTTAATGGCTTCATTATCTCTTTGAATGTTTTCTTTAGGCAAGAGGTAGGTAGAATTTAGGCCCAAAAAAGTCATACCACAAAGGCGAAATTTTTCACAATGTCGGCTCTTTCTAAAGATCCAAACTGCTTACAAAGGTCCTCGATATCTCGCTCTGTGCAGCGCGGTGGTAGGTTACCGATGTATATCTTTGCAACTCCGTTTTTGCTTGAGGTTTTCATGACGGTTTCTTCCTCGGTCTAAGCGATACTTCAGGTCAGTCTTCTCCCTCTCGTCCCCGCTTCACCTAACGGTCATAAATAGATAGAAGTGAGTTTGATCTGTGATATATGGCCTATCCTCTACCCACAAGGCAATATGGTCACAGGGAGGATGACCCTCTTTACCACTCTCACCTTGGGAGGGAGCTAATCTAAATATGTAAATTTATTGCAGTTCAAATTTTGATCAGGTTAAAAAAGCCTTATTGGCCTAGATACCTTTTAATTAAGAAATTTGTTGCTTAGATTTTCGTTCAATAAAGTTACATATGATAATAATTGATTGTTCTCAGCTTTTCATAAACATTAGTAAGACAGTGATTCCGAGGCCGATTATGACACTATTTTGACACGTGGCCCTAACATAAAAAATGTCATTATACATTCATAGCATTTAGAGCAAATCTAAACTATATTATAATCAAGGATGTGATGTTGGAGGGGGGGCTCAGGCTGGAAGGCGCATCTCCCCTTGTTAAAATTTTCGAAAAAAGTTGGGGGCTCAGCCCCCTAATCGTTTGTGCTTGGATATAGTAAAGAATCATGTAACGCAAAGAAAGCTGTGAAGAACTGCTAACTCACCCTAGGTCAGCAATTGACGACTAAACCAACCAGAAAGAGAGAGAGAAACAACTGGCAGGTTTAATTGCATGGCAAGCTTTATACGCATGGAAATATATACAAAGTTTGACATATATAAATAGAAAATTACCGAATGATTTCTTACTGAATACATTTAGTTGCAGTTTTTTATATACAGTTGGTTTGTTGTTGTTGCATTTAGTTAAAGGGGTTAATTGCCTGGATCTATATATCTAAATCTGCAGGGACTTTCTTCACTGACTGCATATCTCAAAGTGACCGTTGCACAGAGGAGACCGTTATCAGAGGTTCAACTGTATTGGTTATCTTTTTGCAATTGTTTTTGCAATTTTATATTTTTCAACGCTTTTCCTTAATACTCTTTTTTCCCTATTACTTCATCACCACCATTACCCCCCAAACAATGTTGAAAATTTAGAAAAATATCATGCAAGACGCAGGAAAAAGCGAACTCCCTTATCACCTATTTCAGTGGCGTCGCCACGGAGTGAACTGGGGCGGACATGTTTCCCAGAAGTCGATTTTCTAATTTCTCGAAATCCTTTGAAAAACCTTTGGTAGGGGGAGGGGGGGGGGCTGAAGGGTGATCTTCAATGAGTTGGAAATTTGTCTGTGTTGTTGAGAAAAAGAATTGATGTTATACTGATACGCGATATGATATCACGGAGTATTTAGGTTCCTTACCTAATTTTAGTTTCATTCATTCTTTTAATGTTTTT
Organism: Rhopilema esculentum; assembly: GCF_057945365.1. Classification (NCBI taxonomy): domain Eukaryota; kingdom Metazoa; phylum Cnidaria; class Scyphozoa; order Rhizostomeae; family Rhizostomatidae; genus Rhopilema; species Rhopilema esculentum. Next base: position 15,992,830 of record NC_142824.1, read on the forward strand.
GTGTGACTTTTCTTTCATGCATATCATTATCTTTTTGTACGTCAAGTTGTACGTCGACCCCGGTTTTCTAGGGCTGGCGACGCCACTGCCCTGTATCGTTTTGTAGTAAATCAACATTATCCAAAGGGGGGGGGGAATGGCTGAATTTTCCCGTGAAAACTGAAGTAAGTGTACCAAGACTTTTGGCAGGCATTATAGCTGCAGAGCTGCCATCATGTGTTTTTGAAAGGCTAATCAATCAGTGTATGCAATATTTTGAAAACATCTATGTGACGTAGTTGGGCACAAAAAAGGTACCTTTATATCGGCAAAAACAGAGAGAGAAAGTGGAAAGCCAGTGTTGATAAAAAGGGGTGTCACAGACAGAAAAAGTCTTATCTAGTTATGTGAACTAGAGAAGCAGATGAACAGCCAAAATCAAAAGCTAAAGTGTTTTTGAATTAAGGGACTGACCATTTGCTATAATTCTTCTTAAAAAATTGTGTTTTGGTTTTTTGTTTAAATGTGACCATCTTTTTACACTAAACGATTTTTACATGCTCCAAAAAATTATTCAAGATGGTTGATTTTTTACAACACTACAAATCAGATTGACAGTTCCACAAAATGGCAACAAAACCGCGTTAGAATAACCCTTGATAAGGACAATATAATTTTTGCCCATACCTAATGCTCTTATTTTCTTGATAATTTCAGGCTCGGGTTTCTTAATGTTGCTTTTATTTCAAAAAAGATTTTCAATATCTGCAAACTATGAATACTTTCTAAGTCAACCGAATAACAGTTTTGCATGACATTTCCAGTAGCACGGTTCATTAGCTGATAAAATCTCCTCGAGAGAAAATGTGTCAATTCAAAATCCAACCAATGGGTCATTATTGTTAAAAAGAAAGTTATTCCTTATCGTTGCTGAAAATATGATCTCAGTTGCTGCACAAAAAGTCAATGTACCTGGCTGCTCAACCAATGATCGGAAAAAACATCAACCCTTGTCATGTTCAAATTGCAATGATCACATTACAAAATTTCATATAGCCCTCCTTGTTAAAATTTCACGACTACATTCTATAATCTGTTTTATATATTTTATATATATGAACTATGCGATTGAATACACAAGGTAAATTGCTATGAAACAACATTAAAGATTAAAAAATCTCTAATTTCTTAAAAGCTGCATTCTAATTCTGAGAACTTTTTGCTGATTTTTCTTTATCCGACTAGCAGCTTTTACAGATTTTTACACTCTTTTCTATTCATAAAAAACTAAACTAATGCAAAGATAATCATGCTGTTCACTTAAACAATTGAATTTAACTGCATTGCATGCTTCAATCTTTTGATGGGGAAAGCGACCTATTCTAAATTTTTGCCAGGAAAAAGTTACTAAATTTTGCAGGTAACTAATATTTTAGCAGGCTTGTTTACCTAGGTTACCTTGGTTACCTTGCATTATAGTTGCAATCATGCAATGAAAGTCTGATAGCCCTGTTTCTGAGACCCTGTTCACACTGCTCCGTATTCATATGAAAACCGATAAAAAGTATCCGTTTGTGCCTTGCGGTGTGTGCTTTCAAAAGTATCCGTTCACACTGCTCCACATTGAAAACGGAGACTTTTGAAAACGAAGGCTTTTGAAAACGGATACTTTTGAAAACGGAGGCTTTTGAAAACGCAAAAACGCAGTGTGAACACCGAAAACGGATTCTTTTGAAAACGCTAACAACAACAACAACACAGCAAGATACTTAGACCGCGCCAATTTGAACAACTTTTCTTAACATGGCTGATTCACTCAAAGTTAGCATACTACTTGGAGGAATATTAGTGACAAGTGAGCTGTTAGTACACTACTTGGAGGAATATTATTGGCAGTGAGTTGTTTAAAAAGTTTATTAGCAGTGGCAAGGTCTGTAAACCAGTTGGTGGCGTTTTCCTTTTTATCCAGTGCGGAGCAATGTGAACGCTTCATCGTTTTCATACCGTTATCAAATGTATCCGGAGCAGTGTGAACAGGTAAAACAGATCGATACGAAAACGGATAAAAATGAATAAGGAGTAATGTGAACATAGCCTAAAAGTCTGATAGTCTGATAGAAATGGGGAGACTTTGGCCCCGTTCACATTGCTCCGGATTCAAATGAAAACGGATAAAAAAGTATCCGTTTGTGCCTTGCGCTCACACTGCTCCACCTTGAAAACGGAGACTTTTGAAAACGCACTTTGAAAACGGATACTTTTGAAAAAGGAGTCTTTTGAAAACGCAAAAACGCAATGTGAACACCGAAAACGGATTCTTTTGAAAACGCTAACAACAACAACAACACAGCAAAATACTAAGACCGTGCCAATTTGAACAACTTTTCTTAACATTGCTGATTCACTCGAAGTTAGTACACTACTTGGAGGAATATTATTGGCAGTGAGTTGTTTAAAAAGTTTTTTAGCAGTCGCGAGTGCTGTAAACCAGTTCGTGGCGTTTTCCTTTTTATCCAGTGCGGAGCAATGTGAACGCTTCATCGTTTTCACGCCGTTATCAAATGTATCCGGAGCAGTGTGAACAGGTAAAACGGATCGATATGAAAACGGATAAAAATGAATACGGAGCAATGTGAACATAGCCTTTAATACGTGGCAAAGAAACTTTTAAAAAAGCAAAGAAGTGACAAAAATTACCAAAACCCTGATCACCAATTAATTATAAAAGTTCTGACAACCACTATCGCAGAAGATTATACAGATCAGTCACTAATTGAAGCAATAAGTCGAGGTGGGCAGCGAATAAAACTATGTAGCGAATTTTTGAATTGTTGATAAGATATTTTAGATCAAAAACTTCAACTGACTCATTGCAAAGGATTGACACTTGCAAGATGACTAAAGCCTTATAAGCAACCAAGAAATTAATTTACTTTGTATGTGCCGTACTGTGTATCAAATAAATGTACTTTTGTATTTACTTTGTATGTACCTTGTACGAACTACTTCTGCGTTGCTAAGGCGTCGCAATGAACAGTTTTTTGATCACGTGTCAGCATTAAAGGGCTGACTCAGGCTAGGGTTACACTATACCGGATTGCTATCGGAGCGAAGTAACTTTTACTCCGGAGCGATATTTAGGGTAGCAAAGTATCCCAGTCTAAAAATGGCCGAAGTGGGCAATTTTCAATTGGGGTCCATATCCTATCTTTTTCAGCGTATTAAACTGCCCCTTTTTGCGAAATTTCATGCTGGTATCACAATTTGCACAATTGTCTGACTAACAGCCCTGACTTTATCGGAGCGGAGTAACTTTTACTCCGGAGCGATATTTAGGGTAGCAGTTACACTACGACGCTCTGCTCGCTCATAAGCCTGCATTCCTTTGCATTTCTGATACAAAAAATCCACCAGATTAAATTTTTTGATGATATTTTCGAATCTATGTGCTTTTGCAAATTCGTTTAGCTATGCATAAAATGACGAAAACAACCATGAAACTGAGAGATAAATGATGGTGCTCGTAGTACAGATAGCGAGATTGTGTTGCTATCTGATGTGTTAAAGTATGTTTTTCGTTCAAGGACCACTTCATTAAAATTCGAGAATAGATGAAATCCAAATACGAAAATATTTTGACGATTTCGATTTGGCATCATCCAACAGCAAAAAAATCTCAGAAAGCGCCATTGTTCACTAACGATCGAATTGCTTCAAGCAGAAAACAGAAAATCCTTTGTTTCGAAGTGGAGCATATCGGATTCGTGCGATTACACTACAACGCTCCGCTACGGAGTGACTCCGGAGTGATTTTCGTATCACCTCCAGAACGGAGTGATTTTCATTCCGCTAATCAGAGCGTTGTGTATCGGATTGGTGTGGCGTAGTGTAACTCAAACCCGTATCCGATATATAAGTTACTCCGCTCCGATAGCAATCCGGTATAGTGTAACTGGCACCTCAAGCCTTTTGCGCAAACAATAGAGTACCGAAGTGTTTTTTCATTTAATTTTTATTCTTTATATTCCATTTAATTCTTTATACACAAATATCCCTTCAGCTTACAACTAAATACCAAATAAGAAAATAAATACCCTAGTTACATTAATACAATTTATAGATTTTTGTCCATGTTGTCATACCAATAGTCAGTACCATTTATCAAGGATGTTATAGTAGAATACAGTTTTCGAAAAGCAGATTGATTTAGGGTCAATACTTTGTTCGCTTTGAGAAATTTAACAAGCTGATCGTGAACTATTTTTGTGACGTCTTCTAAGTGTGACGTCATCAAAAATCTATTTTTAGAATTTCTTAAAATTGGCCACATAATCTGAAAGAACGGCATAAAGTACCTCTCATTATACAAAATTAGTTAGATATGTTCCAAATTGGGCGAGATATGGCCAATGAATGATTTCAGATTTGCTAACGGATTTCTATTATTCTGGCCTGGTTCATAAAGTTGTGAACCAAGACCAAATATTACAGAAGTTTGATGGGGCAAGAGCCTATGCTCAAGTAGCCATATCTCAGCCAATTCGTAGTGCCTTAACTGATTCATGATGCTCTTTCAGGTTCCGGGATCAAAATTCAAAAATTCTAAAAATAGACTTTAGTGCCGTCATCACTTCGGTATTCTATAGTCTGAAACAATAGCCTTCCAGATCAGTTTTCGTTCTATTTGGCATCGTATTGACTATGAATCGATAAAGTATTTGCTCTTGGTAGAGACATACAAAACGAAATAGAATTTAAATCCTAATTTCATTAAGCAAATTTTTGAAGAAAAGAAACAATTCGACTTGAAATCGATACAGTCAGATTTATTGGGCAAAACTATGGAAGACACTAACAGCAAAAATGATCCAGACCCCCTTAAGCTTTTCAAAAAACTAATTAAAGATTATGTTAGATATGTTATACAAACTTAGACTTTTAATCATAATTTATATTTTGTATTCATTTTATAGCAATTTGTAAGTATTTTGTTTCAAATAGTCGGCCTTAATTAGCTTTTAAGCTACATATTTTTAAATGCCGACTTTAAATCAAAGAATCAATAATAATGGAAACTTTTCTTTTTTAATTTAATTAAAACTACAATTACAAACTTCACTATACAAAGGTAATTTGCAATTGGCTAGCCTGGGTTTACAAAGAAAAAGACTATTACAAGCACAAACAAAATAAATTAACAAAAAAAAGGAAAAGTGTGTTCGTCATTGTTTGTTTTAGAAGTTGTCAGTAGCAGAGATTGTTATAATTGAAGAAGTTCAGGATTATTCCAAGACTTATTTCTGGGGCAGAAAATGTAATAGGTAGTACGGATAGTCAAGTTGGATAGTTTGGAGATCATGAAGCGGATATGATTCTCGCTGATATCCAGAACGTTGCACACGTCGATGAAAGAGCAGCAGTAGACCAAAGATACCTAGGGAACTGATAGAAAGATTAGCAAACATGATAGAAGAAAAGGCTGAGCTTAGGCTGTGAATGAGATGCGAGTATTTCTCTCCTTTGCGGTTAGCATTAAAATCCAAGTTAATTTCGTATCCTACTGTAAGCTCAAGTATAATAATACTAATAATAAAAATAATGATAATAATGGAAACATTTCATTTTCAATTCAACTTAAACTACAATTACAAATCTCACTATTACAAGGTAATTTGCAATTGGCTAGCCTGGTTTTGCAAGAAAAAACTATAACAATCGTAAGGTAAAAGGAAAAACTGAGAAAAAAATAAAACAACCAAAATTAGCTTTGTATCTGGCTAGCCTGTTTTTACAAAATAAAACTATTGCAATCGTAGTAATGAAAAAGAAAAAATGTTAAAAGGGAAGTAGCTCTGGATTAGTCCAAGTTTCGTTTCTACAGCAGAATATACTTTATTATTATTAATAATAATGATAATAGTAAAAATGATAATAGTAATAATAATAATAAATTCTCTAGAGCCTGAGTAATAAATTCTAGCACATTTCCCTAAACCTCTATTTGAATGTGATCTTTTTTGATGGAAAGGAAACGGAAAAGTTTAGAATTGAGGAACCAATGCCAACACAAGGCTCCCCCAGTATCAAGTTCTGACCCCCGTCCTCACATATAACATTTTCAAATATGGCGCCGCTGCGATTGAGCATGCGTAGAGTGTTCTCCTTCTTGACAAATGGCGGCAAGCCCCCTGTGCATAAGAATGACGGCCTGTTCGAATGAACTCATGTCCTTTGAAGACGACCATTTGAAACGATTCAACAGCCAAGACGCATGCAAGGGATGATTATGGAGGCCATATTGGCTGTTGTGGAGATCTAGATAAGGCCTTCACCTCTCACGTAAGCTTCGATGCATTTTGTTTTCTTTTTGGGCCAAGTATCTTGTTATATAGAGAATATAGGCTACAAATATGAGAATTTTAGCTGTGGCAGAGAACAACCTGCTTTCAGCTCGGGACCCTTTGTCTCCGAAGCAGGCCGTTTGCTGTCAGATCTGATGGTTGATCATCTCCGATTCGATATACCCAGCTACCATCTGTCCAGGCGGTGGGTTCCTACACTGAATTGCCTCTAACTAATATCTAATACTAAATCCTATCCCAACGATACGAACTTTTATTCTGTAACTATTCCAGGGCGGTCTAGCTCAGAGGTGATTGTGAATTTAGCGGTAGCATTCAACAGCGTCACACGTCAACTGCCGTTCATTCACCAGCTTGATGTTGGTATATTTGTTCCGCTGGCTTCACAACTAACACGATGGATACATAGTTGATGCAAAGCGTAATGTACCCTGGTAAGCACCTTGCATTGCTCCCTAACATAGCAATATTTTTTGTTATCATTATTGATTAATCAACGTCAGGTTGAAATGTTTCACTATTTTATTAATTCCAATATTTGTAATTACTGTAGGTACCTATGTCTGGATCCCCATTTATTTATATTGAATAAAATATCAGTGAGATTTTTTAGAAGGAGTCAGCAATATTTTGTAGCAAATTTATTATCTTTATGAAAGCTTACATTTTTCAGTCTATAAAACATATGTACCCTCATTAAATTTCAAAGCTTCATGGAGAAGTTTGTCCCACTCCTAATGCATTATCTACCTATGAATGAAAAAAGGAAGAAAAAGTTATTTAGACAAATTTAACTGCCAAACTGTAACCAGCTTCAACATAATGGAGGCTAATTGATTTGTCATGGAGTTCCTTTTTTTGAGTCTCAGTTATTAAATTGTTTAAAAATGTATATCTTTGCTGCTGACATGGCTCATGAGATACACATCAATGAATTTTTTGAAGTTTTCAAACTCTGTTCATATTCCCTATTCAGTTTCTAAAGACATGGATTACATTGAAAAGCTTAAAAATAATCATATTTTTTTCAAGTTATTGACTTGACAAATTGGTACTTTTTATTGGCTATATTTGGCATGGTGTACAAGTTACCAAAGTTGTTGATATGTAGGAAAAAAGGTTTTTCCTACTTTCTTTATGAGTCGGAGATCTTTTTAGCTGATTGCCAATCCAGTATTGGTTTTTTCAATCTTATTTGATGACTACCTGATCAATTCACTCATTTAATTTTGCAGGTTAAGTGGTAAAATGAGTGCACTTTTGCCACATGTACAATATTTTGAAAATGCTCTCCAAATTGAGCAGTTTCTAAGTCATACTGAACAGGTGTTTAAAGAGTCAATATCCGATTTAAGGTAAATGTGAAATTTGTTTTTTAAAAAATTGTTCTTTCTGTGTCAATGCATATTTTCAGGCCTTTAGGTTTAGGCATGGTTAAGAACTCAATGACATTCGAATGCTCAATCTATGGCATTGAAAGGGTTTGCACTGAAGATAGGCAAAACAGGCCTTTTCATTTGACGCGATTGAAGATAGGCACCCGCGCAAACCCAACCACGCAAGCATTTGATCACTCATGCAAAATGGTAATTGTATCTTTTGTGCACCAAGCAAGTGACATGGGCAATACAAAGCTGGTATATCAAAACACAGGAAATATAAGTAAGCTGACTTAACCACATCTCAACGAAAAAATGCATTTGAAAATCAATTCCACAGCGAATGTCTAGGAATACTTTGGGTGCTTAGTATTTGAACTACAATAGCACTTAAGACATTTTCTGGGCAGTAAAGGCTGTTAAAAAGGGATGGAACAACATTTTGCAATCATCCATCAATAACATCTTTATGACCTTCATGATGTACATAAAGTTTATAAACCAAGCACACTTATAAAGGGGGTTTAGTCTTTCTTGGAGTGCATTAAGGTAATTGTAGCAATTCTTTTCATTTGATGTTACCTCAAACAAAAGGGTACCTTATAGCAAAATCAATTTTTTCACTATCAGAGTGATTACTCAGGCAAGAGAAATAAGGTGAGCAATGGTTCACTCGAGTGGGCTATTTCTCACAAAAAAGCCTGGCAAAAATATTCCACTTTCCACAAAATAAAAGGCCAGTGATTTTCATCTTGGTACTCCAACACTTAGGTGATCTTGCTGATGTTATTTGAAATCTATCCTGTATGCATTTCTACATTCAAATAGATTTGAAAGTAAGCAGTAAGCAGTGCTTTTTTGAGCACAAATAGCAGAAAATATATAAGCTAGTTAGCTTGAATTGTCCAAGTTATGAGTTACATACTAAAATGAAGATGCTCAAGTCTATGTTCCTATTCATATGTGCCTAAGTATGTGCTTAAGGCTATGGTCCCATTCAAAGTGTCTGATCCCATTGATCTACTGAACAGTTTATGAGGGCTAATATTTTATAGATGTTTAGATTACCCCATTTGCTAAATATTACTTTTACTCAGTAGCACCATCAATAATTTATCACATTTGATTCAGTTATTTGAACCAGGGTATATGGATGTTACTTACAGAATAGATACAGATCCAATAGATTCAGACTTTGGAAAAGGCAGCTTGATGGTGTAACTTATTACCAGTGCGATGACAAAAAACATTGTGGCTTTTTAACTTGAATCCATCAACAAAATCAATGATAAATTGACATATTTGACATAATCACATGATTTGTGATCCTCTTTGTTTAGCATTTCCCTACTTACAGTTTTTTTGCCTATATTATATTATACCAAAGATGACTCTCTCTAGAGTTGAAAAGTTTATTTAATTTAATTTTTCATTCTGTTTTCTAACTGGATAAGTCTAATGTGCTGATCAGAGCTCATTAAAAATATTTTGTGCCTGCGAGCAGAGAGCTAAGTAAAAATGTGCCTGCAAGTAAAACAGGGTGCAACATATTGTGAGTCTGTGAGTTGTGAATCTTCCTTTCTACCGAGGTCCACTCAGTACCATTACGCCAACTTACATTAAGTACCAACAATTTTGGCGAAATTTATTTTCAGTAAAGCAGGGCAACTTAAAATTAATACCACCAAATTTTTGCGAACCAAAATTTTTAAACACTTTCAAAATCTTGTCTTTCACCAATGGAATTTAAAACTAATAAAACCATTTTTCTGGATATAATTTTAGTTTTCCAGTCTGTGGTTTTCCTTCGTCATCAACATTCAAAACATCCAGCTTATCTTCTCTTTTTCCCTTTCACCGTCTACATCCAAGAAATTAAAGGCCATGGGCTGCACTGATGCTTCTGCAGTCTCTTCATAATTTCTCTCATTTATTTCTTTCAAATGTTCCCACTGTTTCAATTTGGACGCCTCAATTTTCAAATCATGGTTGATCAGAATTTCTAATTGCCTCGTTGCTATAAAAAATTTTGCAAACTGTAAACTCTTGCAGTTAATACTCATGCATGTGTTGTAAAAATGAGATAAAAAAGACCTGTAAAAGAGAGTTTATGACATTGTGGCCTACTCTTCAGTTCCATTCATTGGGCTGACATCAAAATGTTTGACTTTTCTAACTTTTGTGATTGGTTTCCAGATAATCTTATGTCATGAAATAAAAAAAATTACTGAATAAGACATAGACAATTTAGATGCTATTTCACCTAACTTCAAGCAATTGTGAATTTATCTGTTTCTATAGCTTGAATTTTTTGTCAACACAAAAAAGGAAAAAAATGAAATCTCTAGTCTTCATCAGGTACACTTATTTCAAAGCTTTGTCTTGTTAAAATTTTATGAAGATAAAAGTTTTGAAAAACACAAAAAAATTGCACAGTAAAATTGTAAACAAAAAGCAACACATTTGACATTACCTTAGCAAATGCAGCAGCACACCTAACAACTGTTATGCATCAACATCCTCACACACTGACCAAAATGTTTCATGTAAGGACTGGGAAATACAGTATGGGATAAAAATATTTGTAAAAAGGTCTGCTTTGGTGTATAGAACAGGATTGTTCAAAGCTGTAACTCTGAATTTCAGGCTTAACGTGGTGGCCAGGCATGTGAAAAAAGTATGTTGCCTAAAACTTCATGCATTTCTGGATAAGATGGAAAGATTTCAATCCTCCACTGTAAATTTTTATGTTGTGAAAGATTTTTTTGATCACAAATTGCGTAGAATTCCAAAATAACCCTTTCTGAAAAGTGAAGTTAATGAAGATAATGTGTGTCTTTGATATATATATCTCTTAATACTGAGAGGCAAATCCAATCCACAGATTCAAAAATGGACTCATTGAGCACATGAAAGCAAAGTACAATGAGAATATGGCTTGATTTTCAATGGACTTAGTCAATTTTTATCATTCTTTGCTATTTGTTGGTCAGAGAAAGGCTGCTCTTTGTTTTCATTTGCTAACACTACTTTTGTCTGACTTTTTCTTTAACTCTCCTGAACATAACTCTCCTTAGCCTCTTCACATTTGTAAGTCGCACAGTACCAAACCATAATTTGATCGTTTTTTGAAATTGTTATATTTGGATTAGAGATGAATGGGAAGATATCACTGGAAGAGTTGGGGATAAATACCCCAAAAAGAAAATGAAAGTTAAAACATATCTTAAATGCATCTGAACTTCAAAAGAAATCAAATTTCAATCTACCAACAATTCCTTCTATGGCGAAATGTTTCAACAGAAAACCTTTATTCTTGTGTGTTATCCAATGAATTCGATTTGCACACCCAACTGTTATTTCACGAATTTTTAGAGGGGCATGTTAATTTTTGAGCATGAAAGCTCTATAATGTAACAGCTCGTCATCTTTGCTTTTGTCTTGCAGTGTGAAAGCACATGTAAGTCTGTTTTATTCCAACAGTGATGATGACCCAGAGACTGATGATGAGGATAATGATGATATCAAATTTGAAAAAGAATCCAAGACTGAAAATGGATTTAAATCTGCAAAATACAGAGACAGCTTTGGAAGTGAAGGTGACCTTTTCAGCTCTATATATTTACTTTCAATAACACAATGTTAAGAAGGTGATTTGCAGGCTCTTGTTGGAGCAATATTGCAGGCATGCTAACCACCACACTTTATCAAACATGTAAATCTTTAAGCCTAATGTAAACGGACCTGGAATTTGGCAAAATTTTCAGTGCCATTGGAAAGTTGCCGCTGCAACTGCAGCTGCTCCACTTTTGCATGGGTGGTTGACAATTTTCGCCCAATATCAGGGATTTCAATGGGTCGCGCGCGATAGCAGGCGAGCGTTCATTCTAGAGCCGTTCCCATTGCTCCGGCCCGCAACGTTTTGGCAAAACAAAAACGAAGGTTTTCCCATTACTCTGTTTTGTCCGTTTTTATATCCTTGGTTCGAGCTCATCTTGAAACAGAAGATGAACGAATTCCTTTATAATTGACTCCGTTTTTGATTTTCTAATTAAAACAATTCGTTTTTGAATGACTCCATTCTCCAAAAACTTCCTTTTTCCTGTTCTCATTTAAACGATTCGTTTTCAAACAACTCTGTTTTCGGTTGATAACTTAGAGCATCATTATCAAATGCCTCTGTTTTTGAATCCAAAATGGGAGCCCAAAATCAAAAACAATTTATTCAGCTCCGTTTTTCTACGAAAGCGGAGTAATAAAAAACATGGCGAATACTTCACGATAACTTGTGAGTGTTAACAAATAAATTTGATTCGTGCGCCCCCCTCTTATCACGCGAGTTTTTGGCTGCGCACGTTGATTTTCGAACGTGAAAGCCCTGCAATATTTCACGACAAGATCAAGTGAGTTGGTAAAGTGGAAAATATATATATTCTAAAATACAAAGTACATGTTACAAAGTATATTTTCAAAGTACATGCTTGGAAAAACCTTCTATAGACTTGTTTAGGTGATCCCCAACCACTCTGCATTCTGTGTACTCAAAACAAATAACTGAATTAAAACATTATTATTGATTAGTGATCGGAAATGAAAGTCTTGTTAACAACACTTAATGTTTCTCTTAAAATTCAGGGCAAAATAGTCTGTTATAGTCTTCTTATTTTGGTAGGTTTACTAAATGCATAAAGCCTTTAAAGGGGTAAACTTTTGCACACATCTCTTCTCCATTTACACCATCATAAAATGTGCATGTTTGCCAATGATGTTTTGCCGATGGCAATAATGATTCGCCCAAAAAAGTGACAAATATATACTATGAATTAGTAAACCAAAATAACGGTGAAGTTTTCTAGAAAAGTTTGTTCGTTGCCCCCCCCCCCCCCCAAAAATTTTTGAGGGCAATGGTCTTTTGTTATAAAACAATGAGAATATGTGATGTCATCTTATCAAAACAATAGGCTTGCCCCCCCCCCCAATATTGGACCAAATGTCCGCCCCTTGTGCAAAAACCTACAAAACCAATCATATAGAATTTTGCCCTCAACATAAAAGATGAAGTGTGATATTTTGAACTCCATGAAAGCCACGGCACGCTTCCTACCAAAGCCTAATATGTCATTATACCCAAGCTGCAAACCAGTTCATAATCATCTGAAAACTTGAGGTTAGAAATTCACTTTTGAATGTGTTGATTTCACATGGAACATCAAATTTGTTTATATTGATATAAATTGTGCTCACTACATTGATGGTATCTTTTATACTAGAGTGGAGAGCTGAGAAAAGTAAGATGTACAATTTTGGAATTGTTTCAGATGACAGAAAATGGATCAAGGTATAGTTTCACTTATCTTAAAAAACACTTATTGTCTGTTACAATCTTTTCTTCATGTTATCTTAGTCTAACAGAGTGGCAAAGTGACATCATCAAAAAATTCTATTTAGAATCTAAGAATTGCAACCCCATACCCTTGAAGAACACCACAAAGTACCACTTAATTTGCATAATTATTATCCTGCTTAACATTAACTGATATATCACAAGTTAAAGACACAAGCTTACAGATTACATTGTTTTGGTCTGAATCTTCAGATTTTAAAGGCCAGGGCGAATTTACTTTGGGGAAAGCGCCTGTGCTTATGTGGCAATATCTTAGTTTATTTGCCACAGATTCCTTAGCAGAGGTATTTTGTGGTGTTCTTTCAGGAAAGGCAATCCCAAATTTTTAAAAATATTTTTGGTGACCCTGCTGTGTCATTCTCTTATCCTCAATAAATGCTTATAAGTTGAAAATATACTTTGGCTTAGGAATTGTAACCATAAAACAAAAAAAGACTCGTGCAAACTTCCTGGAAGAATCAAGCAATTTTGAATGCAAGTTGGATGACCTTGTAAAGGCAAAGTCACATTACCACCTTGAAATTGCCAAAGAAACCCATTTCATTTTTGATGATGAAATTTATGTACACTATGTCACACTAAATCACACTATGTATCAAACTAAAGTTGAGAATTATCTGAAGGTAACCAAATCAATGTAGAATTTCACGATTGCTTTGTGTTCTATAGAAACGTTTTTTGGCCATTGCAATTGTCTTTGATCTACCACCTTTTTGTAGATTTTTATAGTTTCTTCTGTGGAAACGTTTTTCGCACACTTTTAAGATGTACTCCAACATGGTAGTTTTCCTACATGGTTTAACTAGATAATGTTGCAAATTGTTCATCATTAGGGCTTTAACTTCAAGATATCAGTTTAGGCTACCCAAATATCACTCCATTGTTGTTCTAAAGGTGATATTTTGAGGCCTACTGATTCTCAGTCTTTGTATGCTTTTTAAGGAAATTCTTCTAAGTGACAATTCAGATGATTCGGATGCAGATGTAGTTACAGAGGATGATGTGAAAGAGATGCTTAAAGACCATGTCAGGAGAAAGAGGATTCACCAGAAATTCGTTCGTTTGTCAGAAGAGGTTCGCATTGTTCTTTGCTTTTTTTATTTAGCGGATACGTTTGTGAAAGTGTCTTTGTATTCAGGTCCTTAAAAGTTTTCATTTGGCTTTTGTTCAACATTGATTGGCCTTTTTTCAGATACAAGATGAATATCATTACTATGGCTCAAGTTTAGTATTAGACCGAGATAGGTTTGGTGAAATTCAAAGGAGAAAGAAAAAAGATTTGAAAAGCAACAGGAAAAAGATTGCTCCAGGTTGGTTTATTGTGTATTCTGATTGATTCCTTGAAGTTAAATTTGACGTGTTCAGAATTTCAGAAGGTGTGATTAATTTTCAATTTTTAAGGTTATAATCCTGGGCGCAATGCCGTGAATGCTATTGTTTTTTAACTGTGTCTTTCGTACTTTTATAGATATGTCAATGTTAAAGAGAAAGCGGCTTGTTGAGGTACTATAATTCTTGATCATGGTTTTGTCTATTTGAATTGTGAAGCCAATTGTAGTAGCCAATTGTCATTTCACTTTATCTTAGTGATTTTTGTTTCATGGCTATTTTCTTTGAATGTGACATTGTTCTATGCATCCCTTATTCATCATTTAGTAGAGGTGCTAGTCTTGCATCTTCAAATTGACGTACCTTAACTGGCGCTCTTTTACTTAGGTTGACGAAAGAAGAAGGAGATTAATGGAAGAGAAAATTGAAAAGAAAAAAATGCAATTGCTAAAAGAAAGTGACAACAAAAGAAAGAAGCTTTGGGTGTTGATAGCAAGAAAGGAAATCCCGAAGGTATTTTCTACAGTGTTTCAAGCATCTAGTCCACGTTCATGTATGCCCCATTTTTTGTTAATTTTCTCTTTTGTCTCTTCTGGACTGTTATGGTATTGTAGTAAAATATATTTACATTTGCTAATATTTTTTTATATGTAGTAGTCATGCTTTTAACACTTTAGGCATACAAGCAACGAAACACAAGCCGCATCAACTCACAGGCATCCATTCGTAAAGTAAGTTGTTTTGTTGAGAAACATCTTCTGAAAATGTGTTTCAAATTTTTATTAGTCAAATTTTTCTTTTTGGCTATTTTTATCCCAATTTCTAACAAATATGTAACTTCTTTGTCTTATTTTGACTTTCTCATGCATACACCTTGCAAGACGAATAGTTGTTGAAGGCAGAACATTTTTTATAGATTGCTCAAAACTGTCAGAAAGAAATAAAAAAAAGTGCTTTGAAATCACAGAAAACCTCACGCGACTTTTCTTCCCGTGCCAAACGAATGGTGAGAGAGGTGAGAAACATTTTTTGGCTTTACATTGTAAATGGCTTTCACCAAGAAGAATTCAATGTTTCGGCTTTATATTGTAAATGGCTTTCACCAAGAAGAATTCAATGTTTCAGCTTTATATTGTAAATGGCTTTCACCAAGAAGAATTCAATGTTTCGGCTTTATATTGTAAATGGCTTTCACCAAGAAGAATTCAATGTTTCGGCTTTATATTGTAAATGGCTTTCACCAAGAAGAATTCAATGTTTCGGCTTTATATTGTAAATGGCTTTCACCAAGAAGAATTCAATGTTTCGGCTTTATATTGTAAATGGCTTCCACCAAGAAGAATTCAATGTTTCGGCTTTATATTGTAAATGGCTTTCACCAAGAAGAATTCAATGTTTCAGCTTTATATTGTAAATGGCTTTCACCAAGAAGAATTCAATGTTTCGGCTTTATATTGTAAATGGCTTTCACCAAGAAGAATTCAATGTTTCAGCTTTATATTGTAAATGGCTTTCACCAAGAAGAATTCAATGTTTCAGCTTTATATTGTAAATGGCTTTCACCAAGAAGAATTCAATGTTTCGGCTTTATATTGTAAATGGCTTCCACCAAGAAGAATTCAATGTTTCGGCTTTATATTGTAAATGGCTTTCACCAAAAAGAATTCAATGTTTCGGCTTTATATTGTAAATGGCTTTCACCAAGAAGAATTCAATGTTTCGGCTTTATATTGTAAATGGCTTTCACCAAGAAGAATTCAATGTTTCGGCTTTATATTGTAAATGGCTTCCACCAAGAAGAATTCAATGTTTCGGCTTTTTATTGTAAATGGCTTCCATCAAGAAGAATTCAAGATGTCTCATTATAATGTAACAGGCTTCCTCAAGATTTAAGATGTGGTATTCTTGGGATTTTCAAATTGAAAGATGTTTGTAAAGTTGTTGTGCAAATGGCAAAGCAAAGCATTTTTAGATGAATAAGGCCAGCAATGAATTAGGAGCTTCTAAGTGTTATATCTTGCAAAAATGTATTTGAAGTAAAGTTTTCTATTCAAATTTTAAGGTTATGGTACAAAATATTGAATTCTGTTACTGCGATAATGAATATCGGACAATAGCTGCATGGAAATTACTTCATTGATTCTAAATGACAATGAACAGTAAGTCGAAGAAACATTGTTTGTTTTCTAGATGCTTGTGTACTGGAAAAGGTTTGATAAAGTTGAAAAAGAACATCGGAAAAAAGCAGAAAAGGAAGCCCTGGAACAAAGGCGACAAGATGAAGAAATGAGAGAGGTTCGTTTCTCTTCCTTCAGCATTTTGCTTTTTTGGCAGTCATCAATGGCAGGTTAATAAATGTTGTCTGAACGTAAAATGTCTATCAGTTTTCACTGTTTTCGTTTCTTCAGCAACATATGAATTCATGGCTTCATACATTGATGCCAGCCCCCCTCCCCTCCCCTCCCTAAAAGAAACACTGTGACATCAAATTTGCGTTACTGTGTCACCAAACGAAATCTCTTTCTATTTATTCGGTCCGAATGTCAAAATGCACTCTTTTGCAAATGAAAAACCATCAATAATAGTTGAACTATGTATACAGAATATTAACGGTCAGCAGGCTCATTCCATTAGATTAGTTAATAAAAAGGCTACTGCAAGTATTGGTTCGAGAGGCCATTTAGCAAAGCAGAGATGATGCTTAACCGGATGTCTTTGCATTTACAGCGTTTGTAACGTCGATTTACCCAGCAGTATTTATAGATACACATGTTCTAGTCAGCCATTTTGTTTTTTTGTGCAGATGAGGCGGCAACAAAGGAAGCTAAACTTTCTCATCACCCAAACGGAGCTCTACGCTCATTTTATGAGTAGGAAAATGCGCGGGAAAGGTACTACTCTCTATTGTTTTGTAGTAATATTGGATGAGGTACTCTTTAGTCTCTTGCTGTGATTAAAGGGAAAAAGTGTGCCATCTTGAACAGAGATTTTATACATTTATGCATTAAACCGTGAAAGTCAAATTATCACCAGTTAGACATTTAGTTTAGGATGTTCACTATACATTCAGTTGTGCAGCGTTAAATATTACCAGCATGTTTCTCTTTTATTGATCGTATTCATTAGAGCAGCTCAAATGTACCGATTTGTTAATCTAGCTGGGATGCAGGATTCAAGCCAAGACGACATTTTGAAAAAGTTAGACGAAATTCCACTGCAAATGAATGCGAAAAGTGTGCATGGGGGTGTGTTGGTCAGCACGGACGACATAGATGATTACGGTGCGTTTTCAGCGTATATATGTTCACATACACTTCACTCACAAACGTATTGCTCCACCGAAGGAGGGAAACTGGTGCATGAATTATTGAAAGCTATTGTTATACAAATTGGTTGTGTTTTTAAATGGCTAATGGGATGGGGTCAAAGCAAAACAACCACCAATCAAAACTTCACTTTTTGTTACAGCACTTGTTTAAATAATAGCATTAAAGCATCTTTGAACAGTTTCAAATATCAATATCTTGACGGGTAGCTGCGAACTTTTGAAACCGCATTCAGCCTTCTTGAATTGGTTGCACATAATTGGGCAATGTATTCTTGTCAAACCTGAAGAATTCTTTTATTTAATGATTCTTTGGTTCTCGGAGAACCATTTGGATCATTGTTTGTAATGTTTTTCATTCGAAAAGCCAAACATTTTCAACAATATTTGAATCTGAAAGACATGATAATGTTTGAAATTATTATTTTTCAAGAATTGTTTCCTTTTGCTCAGAAAACTTTTCATTTTGTATTTGGTAAGACTATTTGTGTAAGAAAGGCATTCTGTAATTGTGTATAACAGAGATTCATATTTGTCTGACGAGCTTTTAGCTGAAAAAACCTTGCACAGCATTGAGTTTCATACCCTTTAGTGTCCCTTAGTGTAAACGTCGTGAAGTGAAACAGACAAATATTCACCCCACTGACATCTTTTTTGCTACTGAAAAACTCTCATCATCGTAAATGCAAATAGGAAAGCTGAAAACACAGCCAAAATTAAGAAGGATGTAATTCAGGGTTCAATAAAATCATCCTAGGAGGAATAAATATGTTTCATTCAATATTTGCAACTGCTCGGAAATCATCCTTCAAACCAAAAAAATTATGACATGATTTTATTATCTCGCAGGCCACAAATTTTGTTCCCGGGCCGAATTCTGGCCCGCAGGCCGTAGGTTGGCCACCCCTTTTTTAAAATATGTTTTCTACGGCGCCAAAGAGATTTTCAAGAATTTCCTGCCTACATTTATTTGCTATAATGCTCGCAAATTTTACTTAAATCATGCATTCAAGTATTTGGTATGGTTGCAAAGTTGACAAAATGTGGCGCCATTTTGGAAGAAAATGCTGCTATACTTTTGCAAAGAAAGTGTATAAATGATCACATATGAATGTATTCGTACATATGTATTCCTAAAAATGTAAATTTTCACATATGAGTATCTAGCAAGGGAATCTGACTACAAAGTATCTCCTACAAAGATTAAGTATTTCAATCAAACATGATTTTGTATGATGTCAAGTGATAAAGTTAGACCACTCATGTAATCAGTTGATAAGCTATAGCATTTTAATAAAAATCTTTTTTGTTAAAGATCCGGATGCGATGAAAGCGCAGGCATTGATAAATGCACAAAATGCTGTTAGGCTTCAAGAAGAACAGGTATTGTTTTTGATTATACGTACAAGTAAATATACAGTTGAACAAGACCCTGCAATGTCAGCTGTTTTTAATATAGAGCCACAGGCTTTAATAGACTATTCAGCAAAACATTCTGCCATTCAGGGTAAACAGTTTTCCCGCTCAGAACAAGGCTGCACTATTAAGTACAGATTCTGCCGTGCGACATGAAGTTCTGCAATTCAGCGCTCTTCTATTCAATTCAATGCTCTTGCATTCAACCCAAGGCTCTCTCATTCAACCCAAGGCTCTCCCATTCAACCCAAGGCTCTCCCATTCAACCAAAGGCACTTCCATTCAACCCAAGCTCTTCCATTCAGCCTAAGGCCCTTTTTTCAACCAAAGGCACTTCCATTCAACCCAAGGCTCTTCCATTCAACCTAAGCTCTTCCATTCAACCTAAGGCTCTCCCATTCAACCCAAGCACTTTCAACTTAAGGATCTCCAATTCAACCCAAGGCCCTTCCATTCAACTTAGGCTCTTCCATTCAACCCAAGGCTCTTCCATTCAACTTAGGCTCTTCCATTCAACCCAAGGCTCTTCCATTCACCTTAGGCTCTTCCATTCAACTTAGGCTCTTCCATTCAACTTAGGCTCTTCCATTCAACCCAAGGCTCTTCCATTCAACTTAGGCTCTTCCATTCAACCCAAGGCTCTTCCATTCAACTTAGGCTCTTCCATTCAACCCAAGGCTCTTCCATTCAACTTAGGCTCTTCCATTCAACTTAGGCTCTTCCATTCAACCCAAGGCTCTTCCATTCAACGTAGGCTCTTCCATTCAACTTAGGCTCTTCCATTCAACTTAGGCTCTTCCATTCAACTTAGGCTCTTCCATTCAACCCAAGGCTCTTCCATTCAACTTAGGCTCTTCCATTCAACTTAGGCTCTTCCATTCAACTTAGGCTCTTCCATTCAACCCAAGGCTCTTCCATTCAACCTAAGGCTCTCCCATTCAACCCAAGCACTTTCAACTTAAGGATCTCCAATTCAACCCAAGGCTCTTCCATTCAACTTAGGCTCTTCCATTCAACCCAAGGCTCTTCCATTCAACTTAGGCTCTTCCATTCAACCCAAGGCTCTTCCATTCAACTTAGGCTCTTCCATTCAACCCAAGGCTCTTCCATTCAACTTAGGCTCTTCCATTCAACTTAGGCTCTTCCATTCAACCCAAGGCTCTTCCATTCAACGTAGGCTCTTCCATTCAACCCAAGGCTTTTCCATCCAACTTAGGCTCTTCCATTCACCTTAGGCTCTTCCATTCAACCCAAGGCTCTTCCATTCAACTCAATGCTCTTCTATTCAACTTAAGGCTCTTCCATTCAACCCAATGCTCTTCCATTCAACCCAAGGCTCTTCCATTCAGCCCAAGGCTCTTCCATTCAACGCAATGCTCTTCTATTCAACTTAAGGCTCTTCCATTCAACCCAAGGCTCTTCCATTCAACCCAATGCTCTTCCATTCAACCCAAGGCTCTTCCATTCAACCCAAGCTCTTCCATTCAACCAAAGGCTCTTCCATTCAACTCAATGCTCTTCTATTCAACTTAAGGCTCTTCCATTCAACTCAATGCTCTTCCATTCAACCCAAGGCTCTTCCATTCAGCCCAAGGCTCTTCCATTCAACCCAAGGCTCTTCCATTCAACCCCAAGCTGTTACATTCAACCCCAAGCTCTTGTATTCAACTTAAGGCACTTTTATTCAACCAAAGGCTCTTTTATTCAACCTAAGGATCATCTATTCAACGTAAGTTTATTCCCATCAACGGAATGCTGTGTAATCCAACCCAAGGGTCTTCCATTCAACCCATGGACCTTAATTTTCGTAGATGCTCCTCAAGGTTTTTTAAATTAGCCATCCAGACAAGCGCAATTGTTAGGTCCTGCTATATATCTAAGGAAAGAATGGGCCTGAAGTTTAATAGATATTCATCAATCTCTTTTGGTTAGGTATCCATTTTTGACAAGCACAGTTTTTAGGTCCTGCCATATATCTAGCGAACGAATGGAGCTTATGTTTCATATTTATTCATCTCAATTTTATTTTATTTCCTATTCATTTTAGACAAGTACATTTGGAATCGGAACAAAGAAAACGGAACTTTCCCAAGAAAACTGTAAGTTAATTACGATGCTCTAGTTCAAGGATGCTTTTTTTAGATTTTAGTGAAAATATGTTTTACATTGATATATGTCGATCATGGGTTTTATTTTTACTTTTTAGTTGATCAAGATTTTAGTCTTGCTAACCCTACCATGGGTGCAAAGGAAGTTCCACAGCCCAAACTTTTTTCTGGAAAGCTCAAGACCTACCAACTGAAAGGAATGAATTGGTTGGCAAATTTGTACGAGCAGGTGAGAGGGATGCTTTTTTGCAATTACTTTTGTCATTCCGCAATTGAAAATGGGCAGCAAGAGGGTTCTAGAGTTATTATACAATATGTTTTGTAGGAAATTAACTTCAACGGAAAAACGGAAGAAACAACGATTCTCCTTTCTTGCACCTCAATTAGTTGTTGCTCTATTCAGCAAATTCACGAGGAAGATTTGAAATAATTTACATTCAAGATAAAAATCTGGCTATTCAAAGATACCATAACAAGGATTAGGGCAGATTGAGCTCTCGGTTCTTTGTTTCTTTTTAATAGCTTAATCATGCGAGCGGTGCTTGTTATTTGGAACTTTTCATGTTTGCCTCTTTTTCCATCCACAAACCTGTTTCACGCTTAATTTCTGATTAGCCACATTAAAGTTGCTTTCAAATTTGATTGCATTTTTACGGAGCATGATTAAATCCTTTTCAATCTGCATGCTGTTTTTAACCTTGCGAGTAGAGCCTGCCAGCTGATCTTTGTTACCAGAAGCTTATTAATAATGATTCGTTATTCAGGGAATAAATGGAATTCTTGCCGACGAAATGGGTCTTGGTAAAACAGTTCAAAGCATAGCCTTTCTTTCGTACCTTGCAGAGGTAAGATCTCCTGACCGAATAATCTTCGCTCGTTAATGTAATTGTGAAGACTATTTGATTTGTGGTAGCCTTTGATTTGTGGTCACTTTAAGGGTGCCAACTAGTTTTATGTTCCTGATTTTAGGCTGATGATATCTGGGGCCCCTTTCTCGTTGTTGCGCCGGCGTCGACACTTCATAACTGGCAGCAAGAAGTTTCTCGATTCGTTCCAGAATTCAAGGTAATTGCGGCAATATCTTCCAAGACCAGAAAAATCTCATTTCCTTCATTTTTTTCTAACTTTCCTTACTTTCTCTCTGCCTATAATTCTTTTTCTCCTATATTCATTTCTGCATAACAATCTTATGTTTATAATTTCAAACTTTTTTACAGGTTTTACCATACTGGGGAAATCCAAGTGACAGGAAAAGTCTGAGAAAATTTTGGAACCAGAACCAGACTTTCATTAATACAAAGGAAAATGCACCTTTTCACGTGTTGATAACAAGTTATCAGCTGGTAAGAAACAAATTCTCATTCGAAGCACCCCCTCCCCCTGGACCTGACATTTTGTGTAGATCATCTAAAATTGAAAACAAAGAAAGTTTTGTGCTTGATGCCTTATCACTTTATATTTATCAAGATAAATGTCCCTAAAGAGCCTGGTTCTCATATGCCAGGTCATCGCAGGTCATCGGAGATAAGTATTATATGAGAACACTTGTGTCGGTGACGGTCACTGGCAGTCTGCGATATTAGAGAACCGGGCTTAAAGCACTTATGGAGTTTCCCGTGTATAATCTCCAATTTTTAAGGATTTTTCTTGATGTGGTGGTGTATTAAGCGCAACCTCACTTCTTCAGATTAGGAATGTCACTGATACAGTGAACTGTAAATGACGAATGTTTTAACTATCAACTTTCTACACGCTGTAATGAAGTTTCAGTGAGTTCATGATGTAACCTTTCGTTAATTGTTTAAATTAATAAAGAAACAACATATATATTTATTTTCCTAAAGGCGCTTATTTTACTTGATTCAGAGTTTCGGGTCTTAACTCAATACGGAGAAAATATATCCCATCTCATTCTTCCAAAACACTTTTAACACCGACCCATAAAAGGACATTGTATATTGTCCATTCTTTGCCATTTCACTTCTTGAGATACAAGGAAGTTGTTCGGTACCTTAATGAAGAGTATTGCATTTACGATGCTCGTTTAAAGTATGGTTCAATTAATCTCTGTAGGTGGTTCAAGATGTAAGGTACTTCCAGCGTATAAGGTGGCAGTATTTAGTTCTAGATGAAGCCCAAGCGATCAAAAGCAGTTCAAGGTAAAGTTCATTTATCATTTTTCATACCGCATAGTGTACTGCTTTGTAGCCATGTAGCTGAGTCTTGTTGATAAGTTTCGTTTTTTAACTTTGTCCTCGTTTCCTGGTAACAGGAAAGCTCGCAATGCAAACGCTCTACGGTCTACGTATAACTACGCAATATTTGTTGCATGAATTATGAATTTAAGTTTTTTGATTGCCGGTGTCTGTTGACAGTTGTGCAGGTTTTGATACTTCAAGTGAGAAATTCATAAGGCAAATAGACCTTTTGGTGAAAACACGCTATATCACACTGTATTATGCTGCCTGTCTTGACATTAATTCATTCTCTAGCGTCTTAAATGAAAGTTGCATTGGTATATTTGGCTGACCGACTGGTTTTTTATATATGATTGAATGATTTGGCTGATTTATATGTCATGATTTATCTTATCAATCAATTTACCAAATAAATTTTAACGCTTCAAAACCTTCTTTTTGTGACTGACTTTATTACATGTGTATACGTGTTTTAGTGATGTATACAGTAACAATTAGTCTGATGTTAAAATTTAATGCCTATATTGGTAGGAGGCCACAGCTTTGTGGGTGTTCCAGGGCCGAACCCTTTGGGCCCTGCCTTAATCCGGCGGTGGACTTAACTATTGTGAAATGATCCTTGTGATTGGAATGCAAGTGTATATATCTTATTAATCTTCCTTTTCAGCGTTCGATGGAAAATTCTTCTTGGATTTAACTGTAGAAATAGGCTGCTGCTAACGGGAACTCCTATTCAAAATACAATGGCTGAGGTAAGCTTAGTTTTCTAAGCACGGTAAGATTAGTAGACATAGCGATGCTTATCTATTTCAAGCTACTTTAAAAAAGGCAGAAATAAAAAATAATTTCAAATTATAAAATGTAAATTTTTGTTAATTTTTTGTTTTCAGCTTTGGGCTCTTCTGCATTTCATTATGCCTACACTGTTTGA
Source organism: Rhopilema esculentum (assembly GCF_057945365.1). Classification (NCBI taxonomy): domain Eukaryota; kingdom Metazoa; phylum Cnidaria; class Scyphozoa; order Rhizostomeae; family Rhizostomatidae; genus Rhopilema; species Rhopilema esculentum. Next base: position 16,017,261 of record NC_142824.1, read on the forward strand.
TGACCACGAGGAATTCAACGAATGGTTCTCCAAAGACATAGAAAGTCATGCTGAAAATAGATCTCACATTGATAAAAGTATGTGAAATTCACCAAATAAGAAATGAGTGCTCAACTGTAACATCTTTGCTTATTTTTGGTATAATCAAAAAGATGTTTAAAACTTCTTCATTTTCTGCGCTTTTTTCGTTCTCATCTTCTTCATTGCACGTATAAATACGGAAAGAATAGGGAAAGTGGCAGACTCAGACTACCTATCGCTTACAGCGTTTTTCTACCATTTTTACCTGACTTCATTCAACGATACTTTTTCATTTAACAATGTGCACTTTAGAGATTCCCTGTTTTTTAAAGATTGTTTATTGTTTAAGTTTAAAATGAGCGTTTTTTGAAAACTCAATTTTTGATTGGTCTTTGTTTCCTTCATTGGAAACAACTAGAACGAAAGCAGGTAGTGGAAATAGGGGCTGCTTTAGATTTCTTAGTGCCGATAACAATTTTGATTTGTCGTATGTTTCCGTCAAATTTTTTCTTTTATTCTTGTACGTAACCCTAGAGGAAAATGGTTCAAGTGTTTAATTTACTTCTAGTATTGCTCTTAGTTTATTTACAGATTGACTTATGCGCCATTCCGTTTGCCTAGATTCCGTTTGCCTAGATTCCGTTTGCCTAGATTCCGTTTGCCTAGATTCCGTTTGCCTAGATTCCGTTTGCCTAGATTCCGTTTGCCATGATTGCTTCAACGAGCTACCAATCGAGATTCGAAGTTTAGACTCGATTGTTGTTTTCAAGCATAGACTTAGCGAACATTTGAAAGGATTATAGTCGTTTTTTTTCATAACTATGATTTCTTAGGATTTTTTTAGAATTTTTTTAAGAAGAAATATTAAAAGACATTTTAAGGCTTTTACTTTGTATTATGTATTTTTGATGTGTTACATTTTTCTTTCAGACAGGGCCCTTATTGATAACAATACTCGTAGTATTGACAAGGTTTTACCCTGTATAAATATTCCTCTTATTATTATTATTATTATTATAGATCAGTTGTCAAGGCTGCACATGATTCTGAAACCATTTATGTTGCGAAGAATAAAAAAAGATGTGGAAAATGAATTGTCAGATAAGGTGAGTCGAAATTCAGTTTACATTGGTTTGTAATCGAATTTGTCTTTACTTCTGCAATTTTCGATAATCTCGTTATCTTCTCTTCAAAATTTTCCTTTAAAGGTGAACTGACTCGCAAAACTAACTTGACCTCAAATGAAAGCATATAGAGCATAAATACCTGGTACATTATTATTTTTCTAATATTCGACACAGTTATCGAGTTATTGAGCCTCAAAGTTAGCCACCGAACATTTTCCGAGCACGGACGAGTTTGCCCGAGCCTTCCGCATAATCGTAACGTCACAAACACCATGTTCACATCACTTGAGCAACACGACAGTCTGGAAGGGCCGTACTTTCATGACTTTGCGGATGAGCATCAATACATTCATTGAGTAGGTTTTGGCTCCATTTCGACAACCTGATTGGAAAACAGATTATGACTCCTTTACAAACCTTTCATAATAAAATTTGCAAAAATATCGTATTATTCAACGCGTTTGAGGCCCTTTCTCCGTCTTGCAGGACCCAGTGTGTGGCGGGCCAACATATCATATAATGGTAGCGATAAATATATTGACAGGATTTTTTATTTTCTGGAAACCTAAGTAAAATACTTTTATTTTGTTAAATACGGCTGCTGTTAGACTAATTTATCAAGGCTGCCCCCCCCCTCCCCATAAAGTTAATCTCGGTCTTTGATCCTGGTTAACTTCAATATATGTAGTAAAGATTTCGAATGTAAGTCACTCGTTTTCGGTATATTTTTTATTCAATCACATGAAAGATTTTCAGGGGTTAAGAACCTGGTACGATCGAGTCGCTATTTGCAGGAAAACAACTTTGTAAAATTTTCAATTCCCAGGCCGCTGCACTCCTGTAACTCGGGTGAACCGACGAGTTTGCAAACCCAAAATAAAGTAACGTTCATAATATATATTGATGTAGAAATATTCTATCGAAGTAACAATATTTTGAATTTATTCGAAAAAGAAGCTAGATTCATGATAAAATGAAAAGATTCTTACATTCGTCAGCATGATCGACTTCAGAATTGAGAATTTCTTCGAGCAGCTACAAGTGCCTATTCCTTCCAAACTTTAATTCCATCCTAACATAACGCAGTACCAGCCAGCACATATCCTTCGTACATTTCATTAGCCTCCAATTTTCATGTATCTTGGATCAAAGGCTACGTAGATCTCCTCGAATAGTAACTGAACAAGATAAACTGAACTGTCCAGTCCGTGCGTGATTTCTATTCAAGGAATGAAAACATGGTGTTTGTGACGTCACACGCATTGGGTCACATGAAATGCCGACAATGGTCGAACACTTGACGATAATTTCATGACATTTAGAGCGGAATTGCGTCAAAACGAACAATAATAATTAACCGAAAACTTGAAATTAAGATTCCATGCATCGTTTGCTGCATAATATCAAAAAAAACCTTTGAAGCTGAAGTTTCAAGGTATTTCGTCACAAGTTTGTTTGATGCAAAAAGCTAGTATTTGTTGAACTCTGATGAACCAGAGAGTTTTAATGAAATGGGTCTAAAGTGTAACATTCGTTTTTCAGATTGAAATTAAAATAGAATGTGAAATGTCTCCGCGGCAAAGATTACTGTATCAAGCGGTAAAGAACAAGATTTCCATCGAAGATCTTGTGTCACAATCATCATCTTCGTCATCAACCAATCAATTTGCAAACACATTGATGAACCTGGTCATGCAGTTCAGGAAGGTGAGCCAATCAGATGAGCTTTGATAATTCTAAACAGTCTGTCTCTGCTTTAGGCAATAACAAAATGTCGAATGCCATAAGGTTTATTTCGTTGTCTCTCCTATTTGTTTTGTACGTTCCAAGCTGACAGGTTGCTGATAAAAATAGCTTTTTTCAACTTGCATTTAGTATGATTAACAATTTCCATGCTATCATTAAGTATTTAACTATTACCGTTATGTATCGTCATGACGTCATGAAACAACTGTGTATCAGTGTATCGTTATGGATACCCGTGCCATTTTCTTATTACAGCCAATATAATAATTTCTATTCTTTCGAAGATTTAAACTTAAAGTAACTTTTATGATGAGTGTGGTAGCGCAGGCTTCAAATGTTAGTGTAAAATTATTTTTTTACTACAGGTTTGTAATCACCCAGAAATTTTTGAAAGAAGAGACATCAGGTCACCTCTTTGCTTCAAGTTTTCCCAGTTCCAACTGCCTCGGTTACTGCATCATAGCGGTAAGAGTTACATAACGTAATTTACTCTTGACCAAAGGCCTCTTTTTCTTATGTAAGACAGTTGATTTCTTTTTTATTGCAGCTTTTTCTATTAGAGTTCTCATTCGAGCGTATCATTTTCTTGTAGGATTCATTGATCGCTTGGATGTTCCCAAGAGCAGGTAAACTGTATATCTTTGACTTGGCATCCCAGCCTATAACCAGAACTAAATTTGCTCCTTCAGTGCAGGAGACTTTTAAAAGGCTTAGTGATGGTCATCGTAGCAAATTTGCTTTGTTTCATTATAGCGTTAATTAACGCTGGCTTTTTTAGGAAGACGTCTCATATCAGTTTTGTCTATGGTGCTATATGCTAATTGTTACATACATCTTTATCAAATGTTTTTCAGGTCATATGTTTTTGATGGCAGTATTTGGAGTCCCGGATATATCTCAAGCACTTTTCAGACTAATGACAGTATGGGTCCAAATTTATTTCTCTGTCATCTTTAACTGTGGTCTGTTTTAATATGTTAATATGTAAGTTAATATGTATTCTATACGTAAGGACCACAAACAATTATGTAATCCATTGATCGCTTGGATTGCTGTATGTAAGCCGTTGATACAGCAATATCTGAAAACAGCATTGAAGAGCGCAAACATATAATACTAAAGTACTTTTCATCGTCATAGTAAAAAAAACCGATAATATCCAAAGATAAGCAAAAAATTTATTACCAGACACGGATCAAAAGTTAAATGAGAGAAAAAAGAAAGCGTTTGGTGGGTTTTTTGTTTTTAACCAGTCACCACCGAAAGAGTATTAAAAACGGAATAATATATGCTAAAAACATATGTTCTAAAATCAACGAATTTAAAACTATCAGTTGTCAAAGTATTGATGACGTCATCATATGCGTAATTCACAAGCACGGGAAATGGGTAATTTCCGAATGGGTTTTTGAGCTTCAAATCTTTCGCATCTTTGTAGATGCAGATGAGCTGCGTCGAAAGTGTTCATATTACTTAGAAGACTCTCGCTACTTTATAATGGCGTTTTAGTTTTGACGGGTAGTTTCAACCAATGAAAATTTTGTTGGACACCCTTCATAATTTTGAAACATTAGCCCAAGGAAGAGGTAACAAGTGAAAAATATCTGGTTGCCCTCTTCGCTTGTTCATCGGCAAAAATTCCCTGTCTAATGGTTCCGCTTTTCCATGCTGTTTTCATATTTTCCTTTTTTGATCGTTTTACCTGCTTATTTTAACGTCGAAAGTCCTCTGAAAATGCAGCTATAAAACTGATATATTTTATTAAGAAATGAATATAGCATTTTGATTTTCTTCTGATTTGCCGTTCCTGTTCTTTGCCTTTTCTATTGCTTCGGTTTGACCAGTGTGTTTTCATTCAGAAGTCGAACTGGTGACATACCTTTAAAGGAATTTCATCTGTGAATAATGACGTTATGCATTTTACCCTTGTAGATGGAATCTGTTCTAGCTGTTTTTCTGTCACGAGGTTCATTAATCTCAGTCCAGCGGAAGTTTACAAAATATTCAAAAGTTTTGCTTTTCGGTAATTGAGTATTCATTTATTGCATGTTCTTAATTTTTAATGTTTCTCCATTAACTGTGTCTTTACATTAGTTGTGATAATTATATTTTTCATCTCTTGATGAGTAGTCTCTGTTTATACATGGTTTTAATTTATTTTCTAAACACCTCGTTTAATACCACAATATTCACTTCCATTTCTGCTACTCTAGTCACCAGCAGCGAATACTTGTTTATATTGTCTTTCGAGGTCTATGGTCTTGCAGTTGTACGGTTAACAGTCCATATGCTCGTGACTAAGCAAGAAACTTAATCATATTAACCACACTTTTCCAGGCTAAGCACAGTCTTCTCATCGATGGAGGATGCCATGAAAATTCGTCACTGGCGGCTTTGGTCTTTACAGCATACTGCCAAGAGGTAAATTACCGTTACGGCCATTATTCTTACTGTTACTTCCGTACAAGCTTTTCTATGCGAGCTGCATATTTCCCAACTAAAGAGATATTTTATATTGTTGATGAAAATTTTGGCAACAAATGGATCGTTTTATTGGATCGTCAGCTGTTACTGATTACTTCCTTTAAAGGAGGCTTGTTTTGGAAATCATTTCATCAATAAATAACTGTTTTCAAAGGCCTCCTGCGAAGGTCTTCATTGAAAATTAGCGCAAACTTAGCCAGAATACTTTGTTATTTCCCTTGTTTTTGCAGCTGTTCAAGAGATTTGCTTGTGTGTTCTGAACTGCCAACTAATTCCTTGTCAAGAAGCTTTCCTGATGTCATGAACAAACTGGTTTTTACTTCGAACATTTCAACGTTTGCTGCTCATTTAACACAGCGAATTTCACGCATCCCAGAGCTTGTCGAGAGAAGAAAAGCACAGTTGCTTGAGCTTAAGACAGCGAAAAGATCATCCACAAAATCTACGCCAACTTCACCAAGAAAGTCACCTAAAAAATGTTTGCACAAGTCAAATGAACATTTTATGCACGAGGACTCTCTTTCACTGCAAAGGTCATTTCTGCTTGCTTCTGTTTGATTCCAGTGCTCTTCTGGTTTATATTCATTTTTCATGCCACTTCTATCCACGTTAATACCTAAGAATAATTCTTCGAATTTTTTTGGTTAGATTTGATATTTTTTCTTGCAATTTTTCGTCGCTTTTTCTTCAATTTCTTCAACTTAACACCTCCTGATGGTACATTTTTTCAATAATTTATCTTCCTAATCTGGATTCGCTTGCACCCATTTTGCTATAACAGTTTTCCTGTCTTATCTTTCGTAGATTGTCTAAGGATTCCGTTGTGACAGAGGAAAGATTTACTGTACCAACTTGTTACCCATCGTTTCTTTTTGCCTTTGAGGAGACGGTTCGTACTTTACTCTCGCAGAAGTTGGATTTTATGTTAATAAGCGTTTTCTGTACTTTAAAAGGTGGTTTTTCTGCCTTTTATTGGCCCGCAAGAAAATGTTGGGCTAGGAAACGGGTTTTGTTGACTTTTCATTGAAAAATGTTGGTTTGCTCTTTGTCCCAAACACCTTAAGATTTTCAAAAGCAACCAAAAAGTTTAATTCTAAGCTTCTAAACAAACAAAAATTAGCAATGCACGTATTCTTAATATCCTCGCTCCCTCTTTCCTGCTCCTTCTTTCCTGCTACTTCTTTCCTGCTACTTCTTTCCTGTTTCTTCAACAAAATGCCACGTAAATTTCCCAAGTGCTCTTTTTATTCTTCTCTCCAGGTAATATCGCCGACTCAGCAATACTATATCGCCGATCGAGATGCAGCATACAAGTCGTACGACTTGCAGTTTGGAGGAGCAGACCTTCGTTGTGTCATTTCTTATGGTTCATTGGCAGATAATGTAAGGCACCAAAGAAACGCAGTGTTTTTTCCACCTGAATTGGCAGGCCTTGAAGCAGCTAAACCATTGGATGGGTGGTCGCATGTTAGGTGTCCAGGTGGGGGTTTCTTCTTTCGTGAGAAAAAAGTTATTTTACAATTTTAGTAGATTTTTCATTTAATTCAAGCTATTATTGACAATGATAGGACATTTTGAAATATTAAAAACTATTGGTAATGATAGGCTGTTGCTTTGGTAGTTCGAAGTTGCATTCTTCATCTGATTAAACAGATGTAAGGTACGTTTTTCTTGATGAAGGCGTTACGTTGACCCTTCTTTTCAGATCGCAATGCTTTGATAAGTGACAGTGGAAAATTGAAGGTTTTAGATGGCCTTTTGAAAAAGCTCAAGGATGAAGGACATAGGGTTCTTATATATTCCCAGATGACAAAAATGATCGATATTTTAGAGGTGAGTAACATGTTCTAATTATGATCTTCGTTTTTATGTATATTTTGTGTTAGTCTTTGCATTGCAGATCCTTTTGACATGCAAACAACTCAGCAATCTGTTAAGCAACCCACCAAGCAAAAAACCTAGAAAGCAGGCAAGCTAGAAAGCAATAACTCATTTAATTGCTTTTACTGCTATAAATTTACATGCATTAGATGCAGAATTTTAAGGCACGATTTGTTTGTTATTGTCGTTCCTTTATCACCATTGCGTATTTGTCTTTGCTTCTAAGCTGGTATCGATGGAATATTATTGAAATAAATATAGACAAAAATGCTTCAAAGACTCTCGCATTATTACTCTATCACCACTTGAAGACACCTTTTATTTTTGTTTATTTTAACTCTTTTTTGGTAGATCTTCATGAATTTCAAAAAGTATAAATACATGAGACTGGACGGCTCTTCGAAGATTTCAGATCGTCGAGATATGGTTGCGGAATTTCAAACAAAGTAAGTATGCTCACTGGGACAGAATAGAGTCGAATCTCCATTACAATGATTACTATAAAAGTGATGACAAATAATTATTTGATCTATGTTTTTCCTTGAAAATAGGGATGAAGCCTTGCGAATTTGTATGCAAATTGCACCAATTGTGAAAAGTTGGCAGATTCCTTCCCATCTTTCTTTTCCAGAGCTTGTAAACATTGGAATGTTTTTCTCTCTTCTTGCTTCCTAGATACCTATAACCTATTTTATTTCGAAACCATAACAAGCTTGATCTCATCTAGCTTTCTTCGTAGCCCTTTCGTATTTTCCCTTTGGCAGGGATTCGTCTTAGCCGCTCTATAGCATGCCCGCAAAGCTTTTCAGTGTTCCAAGGAAGCTGACCCCCTGAATCCTATATTAATTTACAGATATTGTATCAGATGTTTTAAGATTAGCTATTTTCTTGAATTTACAAGATTACATAGAACTGAGAGTAATTCAGTGCATATTTGAAGACATGTGTGTTCAACATTCGTTCTAATAATTGATGTTGAATAATGAGTGTGAGGTGACAGAATATTTTTAGGATTGCTGTTGTCTTTCTGTCATTTACCATCTTCTAATTTGTAGCTAATGTTCTTTACAGGTCGGATATTTTCGTATTTTTGCTCAGCACTAGAGCTGGAGGACTTGGCATCAATTTGACTGCTGCAGATACTGTATGTTTCCTTTAAGAGTTTAACGTTAGAATATTTACCTTTTCAAATTTGTTTAGCGCTTTTAGCTAATGATTCATCAAACTCAAACGTCTATTCCCTTGAGAATGGTATTTCATTCTAACAGCATATATAATCACCATTCTGCATCATCATCTGCATCATCCTAGCACCATAAAAACCGCTGCGGGTTTTGCATTTGCTCAATATCATACCTGCTCTCGCTAAAATCTTATTTTCAACTTTTAGGTCATTTTTTATGACAGTGATTGGAATCCCACGGTGGACCAGCAAGTAAGTTCTTACACATTGGTTTAAACATTTTCATTGTGACACACCACTCTTTTTGCACATCGGGTTGGTGGGAAATCTTTCAAATATTTTTAAGCAGAGGTGTATTTTTGTGGCACAAGAATAACGGTAAATGCTTCCCCATCTTGCACGTCGTTTTCAACAGCACAAAACAAAGATTAACGCCCCAAACCGAAGATTTGCATGCTGCGTTCACACGGAGCCGGCCGAATATTTGGTCGGCCAAACAACTGGCCTGCTACTGAAGCTGGCCACAAATGAGGTCACTTGGGCGTTGCATTTACATGGGGCCGCTATTGTGACCTAATTCTTATGTCTTGCGCAATGTGTCAAAAACTTGGCGCCAAAAATCATTGAAAACGGAGGACTAACAAAACAACTTCTGGCATTCTCTGTTCTTGTGTGCTCACTTTGCAAAATTATGTTTGAAATGGATGGCTGAAATAACTGCTAACCCTGATTGGAAATTTACGACTTTTGTTATGCTTTTCAGAATGGTCATGAATTTTGGAATGTATTTTCCGAAGAAAGTCTTTCATATTTTTAGCAAAGCAAACAGCAATGCACAAGCTACAAATTCAAAATCTAACCAGTGACACTAACTAATAATAATAATAATGGAAACATTTCATTTTCAATTCAACTTAAACTACAATTACAAATCTCACTATTACAAGGTAATTTGCAATTGGCTAGCCTGGTTTTACAAGAAAAAACTATAACAATCGTAATGTTAAAGGAAAAACGGAGAAAAATAAAACAAATAATAATAATAATGATATCATATTTATACAGGTTAAAATACCTGTCTAAAATATACATGGATTACCGAAATGAAAATTATATACATTATGAAGTTGAAATCTTACAAGGCAAAGTTTAAATTTTTACAAAAAGTCTTAAATCTTAAATTTCACACTTCATTTCGTCTGTTAATTTATTAAAAACCTTTGCCTTCTTGCCTGCTTCGGATTGTACTTTGGGCATAACAATATATTTGGACATCTGCACAAATACACTGTCTGTGTTTTGCTCTAGTGAAGTAGTTTCGAAAGGCGTGTGGCGATGCACCATTCAAACTTTTGAAAACTTCCAAAGCTCACATTTTGTTTCGTATACTACTGACTTTCTCCAGCTATACACTGTCCCTGTTGCCCTTTATTACTTTCAGTGCCCGTCTCTGAATGTTCTCATAAACCGTCTTTTTTAATGGTGCCATGTGAAGGAACACATTGTTGCAATAAAGAAGAATTGGTAAAATTGTAAATTGTAAATTGTTTCTGCTGTGTAAGGACTGATATTATGCCGGATACGCGACAATAACTTTACACTAGATGTGGCTTTTTTCATTGTTTTTTCGAAGTGATCAGAAAACGTCAGGTTTTTGTCCATCTTTACTCCAAGATATTCGTATACGTTAGATTCTGTGATCTTTGTGTGATTGATCTTGCTCTCCATTTGGATTTTGAAGTTCTCTGGTTTGTACCGTAAAAAACGCACTCGGTCTTGGTCTTTTTAAGATTAATAACGAGATTATTTTGATGAAACCAGTTAGGAATCTGTTTTAGATCACTGTTTAACTTTCCTTCGATAAATTCACATTTTTTACCAGCAACGTACAAAACAGAATCATCAGCATAGAGGGTCATTTCACATTGGCTTAAATTTTTATCGATATCGTTCACGAGTAAGGTAAAAAGCAATATGGGCCCAATTTGAATCCTTGCGGTACTCCACAGGAAATAGCTTGACTTTCTGACAAGGCTCGATCATATGATACAATTTGCGTTCTATAAAACAGATAGCATTCAAACCAGCAAAGCTCCTTGTTTTAAATATCATAATTTAGAAATTTAGATAGGAGTCTCACATGGTCCACCGTGTCAAAAGCCTTTCGCACATCAATAAATACAGTTCCAGTCATAAGGCCCCTGTCCATATTGGTTCTGATAAAATCTGAGAAAAAAGTAACTGCATGTTGAGTAGATGATCGCTTTCGACAACCAAACTGTCTCTCCGAAAGCATATTATTGGCCTCAAGATAGTCATAGAGCTGATTGTGCACAACCCGCTCAAAGACTTTTGAAAGTTATTCATGATCGTCTTTTCACCTGACTTGTAAACTGGCGTAATTTTAGAGCATTTTTCAGCACATGGGAAGATTTCTATTTCAAGATATCGATTGATCAACTTTGAGGGAGGACCAGCTATCTCGTTTGCCCCAGCAACAAACAATGGTGTTGGTATATCATCACAACCAGCAGCCTTTTTTCTTTTAAGTTTCGTTAAAATGTCTCTGATATCTTAAATGCTTCTCATCTTGAAATTAAAGGTGACCTTTTTGGGGTTCTGTCTATGACCCAATGTTCTGTGTTTGTGATATTTCCAACTTTTATTCACTATTTCCAACTAACAACAATACATTAGATTTTAGCCCCAAAACTTTGATTTGCCATTTTATGTTTGCCTCCGTACCCCACATCGACACCCTTTTTTTTGGAACTGTGCAAATATTTGGTCGGCCATAAAGGTTTGCATGAGGCCGCTCGCGATTTTTGCCTACCAAATATTCAGCCGGTATAAACATATTCACACGGGTGTGAACGCAGCTCCAGTTAACATTATTTTATTTCGTGCTTTTTGTGACACATAACGTTGTTTTTTGAAACGGTTCTGATGCTATTAACATACAATCCTATTAATAAACAATTTAATTTGTTACGAAGAAGACTATGGGGGATATTTTTTAAGAGGAATGAGGAATTAATTTTGGTCGATTTTAGGCAATGGACAGGGCTCACCGACTGGGACAAACTAAACAAGTGACGGTATACCGGCTCGTGACAAGAGGCTCGATCGAAGAAAGAATTTTGCAAAGAGCCAAAGAAAAGAGTGAGGTATTGTCTAATTGTTTGCCCTTAAGTATTCGAAGTTTTGCGTGACATTTACAATTTTTCATTTTTTTGTGCTGGAATAGTTTTTTTATCCGTCGAATTTGTCAATTATTGTTGTTCTTTCAATGTATTCTAAGAGAATACGTTTGGTTTTGACGATGTATAACCAGTTATATAAAAAGTATAATGACAAACATACATGTATATCTACCGTATTTACTCAAGTTAATGCCAGGCCTTTAGTAGACGCCGGTTTCGGATTTGTTCGAGTTTCTTTTAAAGGCATTTAATCTAGTTAACACGGTAGCTTGTATTGACAATAATTGTAAATATTTCCTTGTTTAGATACAAAAGATTGTAATTTCTGGTGGCCACTTTCGTCCTGATGCCCTGAAGCCAAAAGAAGTTGTTTCGCTGCTGTTAGATGACGCAGAAATGCAAGATAAATGTAGGCAACGCGTGCAATTCATACTTGTTAAAAAGGCAAAACAACGTTTTTGCATCTAACATCCCCGTGCTTTTTCTGCAAATATCACTAAACACTATCAAATCTAGCTGAAGTCAAACATTCTTGTACAAGTAAATACAGTGTTTTTTCCAGCAAATTTCAAATCGAAAGGCTGAAAAGTTGGTATTTGGATATACATTGAATCTGGACATACATTGCTATACCCGTGACAATTGAATTTCCTCAAACAGCTATGAGTATGGCCTATTTTCTTGTTTTGTTAATCATATCATAAATTTTTACAGTTTTGCAACGTGAGGCAGAAAGGAAAGCAAGCGAGGAACAGACTAGAAAAGGCGGGAGGAAACGAAAACTGCCAAATGGAACAAATCAGGTAGATACCTCATTTATCTGCACTTTATGAAGGTATCGATTCCAGTGAATGCAGATCCAACCTCGTTTAAGCACAGTCTTTTCAATTTGACTAAAACTACAACTACTGTGTAACCTTTTATAGTAGCATGTAGTAGATGTTGTTATCAAACCTCCTTAACAGAGTCTCAATGGAAAGATCCAAGCATGCAAAAAATATGAACTGTTGCGTCAATTGTATTTACGGTACAAATATGCTGTAACCTTTTATAGTAAATTGTATGGTGGCTAACTAAGCCTAATTTTGGACGTGGACGTGCCATTTCGGTTACAGAAATTCGACCCATAATTCTGCACATCTGAAAAAATGTGACCCATAATTCCGCAAACATGATGAGAACTATACCCAAAATTCCGCAAAGCAAATAGATATTCTTAAAGCACATAAAAATCATCAAACAAATTTTTTATGCCCAAACTTTCCCCTAAAATCTCAATATTACACATAATTCATGCTTTCATTTCTGCTGGACATTCATTTTGTTAATGCTACATTCCCCTCCAATAATTTTGCAATATTTTCCCAAAATGGTGCCCATGGTTCTGCATGTTTCTTCAAATGCTACCCGTATTTCCGCATATTTTTCGAAAACTGATACCGATAATTCCGCACTTTTAAAAAAAAGTACCCCTTATTAATGACAATTCCCTGTACCTCAAACCTATTAATGTGCCCCCACCCCGAGGTGTTCACTTGTGACAGTTTGTGAATAAGGTAGATAGGGTCCCTAAAAAAAGCGATTAAGGGTGGTATATATATTAACTAGTTACTTAAGGCTTACATGTATCACTGAGTGACATCACAAAACCTCTTTTTCTTGATACGGAAGTTAGTTTTCAAGGTTTCAGAGAACACTGACATTGGCTTTTTCCTTAGAACTCGCCAAACATGACAAGCCAGAAGCAAAAAGGAAACCAGTTTTCAACACGTGCGTCGCCAATTGGAAATGATGTAATCTCTTTTGCAGCAGAGTCGATCGATGGTGATAATTCACTTGTTATTGATGACTCTGCCAGTATTTGCAGCACAGATGCAGGTATTTGTGAACATTGTTTGATAATTAGGTCATATTGTGTAACTCAATGTAGCATTAAATAGTTGGTCATGAAATAGTCAAGTCGCTTGTGCTCTGGAGATCTAAAAGTTACTGTTGTCTCCACGTCATGACACTTACAAAAGATGGCTCGTGGATCATGTTTGTTAAGTTTCTTTAATCTTTATTTTTTAATTTTTTCATATTAATTTTCAATGCTATTCATATTTCAAGTTTCATCAGTGCTACGGGGAATTTTTTGCGTGAAGATATCGTTGCCTGTTGCTGCCTGAATTTCTCGTTATTTTTGCTTGGTAGACTAATAGCAAGTGTGAGTGATTGTTTTGCTTTTTTCAGCTTCATTTTTTCTGAATGAAGACATGACTGGATCTCTAAGTGGAATAGGTGGCACGAGACCACCATCAGCCATTGGACACGGGACAGAGTCGCCAACCTCATTTTCAAGTGAAAAACCGGTTGGGAGAGGAAAAAGAGGCCGTGGATCAGCAAGGGGCGCTTCGCCAAAGCCCCGTGGCCCTAAGCCAGGCTCGACGCGTGGACGTGGCTCTAAGTCAAAAGGGAGCTCCCTGGCTGCCGCCGCCGCTGCTGCTGCCGCCGCCGCTGGTGCAGCTGCCGCTTATGCAGCACATGGTTACAGCTTCCAAGCCACTGGACAATCGTTTGGTGCCAACTCAACATCTAGTAAATAATTCGCTTTTCCAACTATGTAATGACTGCCTTCCCTTTAAGGCGGACTGTAATTTGTATTTACTGAAACATGCCGAATGAAAAATTTTTTACAGCAAGTCTGTTGAGAGGGATATGATGTCCGAAGACGCAATAACCCTGTGCCTCAGTTATATAACCTTGTTTTCTGCAATGTATTACCATCTTCGCATAAGAATGCCTTCGACACAAGTTTGGCGTTGCACCAAGAAACCGTTGTTGTGATTGACAGCTATCGGTCACTAAATCTGCTCATAAAAGTAGACAATATGATGCTTTTTAGTGTAGAACTGAATTTTACTTTCATGTTTAAATAAATTTAATTTCATTAAGAGGATCGACGTGCAATGCGCCAATGTGCAGTGCGCTTGTGTGTTATGCTCCAATCGCGATGCATGGTTTTGGCTGAGGAAGAATGGCAGGGCTTATTCCTCATTCCTTTCCCTAACTTGCTGTTTCGCCCTTATTATTTCTACTTTTAAACCGCGTCAGCTTTTGAAGATATTGCTGATTATGTTAATGGAAATCAGCTTATAAATTCATCGAGGATTGCTTTGTAATCAATTGAGAAATGATACGTTTTGTATATTTATATTTTTAGAGAATAATTCATAACTGCATTTTTCTGAGAAGCAACAACGATAAAAGTTTTTTATCTGAATCTTTTATTTTCTGCTCTGTCTGTCCCCTGTTCGCTCCATCTCATCTCGCGTATAGATATGAAACGTTTTTAAATGAAATAAAACTGAACGTATTTTTGCATTTTGAATATACTTTGGTCTATAAAATATACTTTTGTCGTTGGTTTATTTATCTTTTAGAAAACAGTCTTGCCTCCCATCATTTGTGGTTGATAATTTATGCTTGCCAATATTTTAATTTTTCTCTTTAAGACACTATTTTCTGCAAATACGGAGTGTTTCTGCTCAAAACGATTTTCCAAGAAGAGTTTTTCAAGTTACAAAATATTACCATATCAGATACGGTGACGCACTGATTTTAGTACGGCTTGATGAAATGCAGGTGTAGTATCCGCCTAGCAAAATACATATTGAATAGGAATTTGTAATAGTGGAATCCCGATATAACGAACTCTAAAGGCAACCAGAAAATAGTTCATTATATCGGGAGTTCGTTAAACCGGGAGAAAACGTTTTTTAGGTCTTTTCGTAGTACACGCCTAAATATACCTTTGGTGGGCTTGTTTAGGCTATCTCCAATTTCTGTGCACATTTTGCTCAAAAAAAAACCAAGCTGAATTCAAGTATTTCTAATGGTTAGACATCGAAAATGAATCTTCATGTTCCTCTTATAATATGGGACCAAGAGATTGGCAAAGCTAGGTCACTTCACTTCTAGTTGGCGGCTGAATGACGTCTTAGAGCACTTCACATATTTATTTGTCTTCTTCTTTTCGCATTCAATCTGGGTTTCTCAATAAAATTGTCTCATAATGTCTCATAAGTAAGAAAATGTTCGTTAGTATCAATGTACTTATTCGCAGTTATTTTTGACGTGATCAAACGTTAATCCACTGTAGTGGTCTATCAGCCAGTGCTTGAAATGTATCATCAGCATTGCTGATGACAATAACGATTTTTCCCCAAAAGAAAGTGAAATATGAACACCGAAAATAATTAAGTATAAAAATCAGATGAAGAATTTATGAAAAGTTCGTTTTATCGAGGGTAATTATGATGAAGGGACCCAAAATTTGGTTCGTAATATCGAGAGTTCGTAATATCCGGGGTTCATTATACCGAGAGAATTTGTAAGGAATTTGTTAGGCAGAATTCAAGGGACCATACATTTAGTTTGTTATATCGGGAATTTCGATATACCGGGGTTCATTATATCGGGATTTCACTGTAATTCTTTTTCATTCATATTAGCAGAACAAGAACGGGAAAGAAAATTCGACCTTCAGAGACCCCAATGTCTTTAATCTTGAACTGCAATCGGAAATGTCTTCGATCTGCATTTAGGAATGAAGCAACCTGGGAATGGGTCTAGAATATTTCAGACAATGATTGTCATAAAGCAATTGTGCTTTAAGACTTAATCCTGATGTTGTCTTCGTTAGTTGATGTAGGAACATCTTTGCATAGTTGATGGCACATAAACAGCGTCCAAGCGATTCTAAAAGCTTTTTCAAAATATGTAGTTGGGTCGAAATCTTCAGAATGAGTTTGGGTATCTTTGTCATAGGCGTTTACAGTAAATCATTTCTTGAGACAACCCCTAAAATATTAGTTTCAAATAAGGGTTGCAAAATTTTAATTTCTACAGTTCTGGATTCATATGTTCTGACGTCAGGGGCCGCCGAAGAAACCTCTATCTGATTATACAAAATTAAGGAAAGATATAAACAAGGATTACGAATGTCAACTTTTCAAGCATAGGTCTCATGCATTAACATTCAATGCCACTGAACATTCGAGTCAATACGAATTACATAAGACATAGGAAGACAAAAATTCTCATTTTAACCAACAAGGAATTACAAAGAATTGAAATCAACGAGAAAGTCAAACTAATTAAAACTAGTAAATCAAGGAAAAAATGAAACCAATGAATGAAAGAGCAATAAACACGTAATAAAATTGGTTTATAAATAAACCAAGTGGTTGGGAAGGGATCTTATAGCAGAGCTGATATATAGGTCCCACCCGGCCAATTTAGACCTGCTAATCGAGGTTTTATTAGCTGAATTTAACCAGGCCCGAGGCCCGTAGACACTGGGAAGGGGGGCAATGCCCCCAATAATTTGCGATAATTATGTTTGAAGATCGCATAAGCGCAGTTTTACGTAGGGCAGGTATAAAAAAAGCAATATTTCTATCCATGCCCCCAAAACCAGTTTAGCTGTCCACGGGCCTGAAGGAAAGAAGCTGCTGCTTCAACAGTAAAGAATTATTTCCGTGATTCAGAGTTGTATATCAAAACTCAAAAGCCAGATTGGAAAATAAGCGTTTAAAGTGTTTTTTATTTGTCACATTATTGAAGAGAGGATCGTTTAGCGAGTAATAGTACCATGCTTTAGTACCAGTGTATCGCAGAGAGCTTAGCCCTTAAGTAGTTGTGTTGAATTTTTGTGTATGTCCTCTAGCAGATCAAAGACTAGTCAGTCGATTGTGCTTATTTTCAAGTATATGAAAAAGCCAGTTTAATCCGCTTGGAAGTCGATTCTTTTCAAAGTCATGCATAAAAAGTAATTGTTGAAGTCTGAGAATGTTATCTACCTTCAAGATTTTAAGCCTCTGAAATGCGGCGATGCGTGATCGTTATATTTTAAAGCAGTGATTGCTCGTCTAGCCCGTTTTTTTGTAGTATACGAATCCGGTCAGATAGGACATCAGTTGCACTACTCCATCGTACGCAAGTCATGCGTTAAAAATACTCTGGTACAGGTGTTTTAGAGTTGAACTCGAAAAATTAATAAGCGTCCCCCCCTTCTATTAAGGACCTTAGAGTACATTTATATTACATAGATCTATCTAGTACTTAACACGATTGGATTCATGAAGAGTTTTGTTATTCAAATGGAGAATGAAATTGAAGTTTCTTTCTTCGCTCAAGTTGTTCCTAAAGAGAAGAAATTCCATCTTCGCAACATTAAAGTGGACATGAATCGTCGTTAAACGATTGCATTCTACAAGGTCCTGCTTTACAACCGAATTTAGTATCAGTTCTCATTCGTTTCAGACGTCGTCCAATAGCACTTATGACAGGTATCAAGAAGATGTTTCTTCAGATTGAGCTTGTTGAGAAAGATCGAGATGTTCATCGCTATCTGTGGCGACACATGAAGATAAATGAAGAGCCTAAAGTGTACAGGATGCAGAGAGTCAGTGAAATGAGCAGAAGTTTTAGGAAAGCTTGGATCCAATGTGTTTTATATAGTTAAGTAAAAGGATGACAAGTGAGGCACATGCTACTAAGCCGTATCATGAGGATGACAAGTGACGAGGCGTATCATTACGTGCATGCAGATGAAAACCACCAATCTACAGTTGGGTCGATTTGTTTAACAGTTATCTCTGAAGTTCCATACGTGTTCATTCGGGAAAATTCGGGATAATAGACGTTTTCACATGTTAATGAAACCCATGTCAATCAACGGTAGAGGATGTGTTCTCATTCAATGAATAATATTACAGAACTAAAATTGAACTCTTGGAAATTATACGACATTGCGAACTCCAAGATCTGGATTTGATCATTAAGTAATCTGCATCTAATTGACCAGATGTTTAAGGAATGATCACTCGCCTAATTAATTTAAAAAAATGTTAACACGGAGCTAAACAACTGCCATTATATTTAGCAATGGCTTAAAACTTAAGATATCTATTACATAAAATACACCATGTATTTTAATATTGATTCATCTGTGCAACTACTGTAAATTACTTGTAGTATATTGCTTAGTATCACTTCGAACAGTGACAAAAGTTACAGTGGATATGGAAGTTCCCAAATCACATTTCTTGTCAGAACATTTTGGTTGATCCATGTTGTTGATTTGTATGTCTCGAGTCTATCTTTATGAGAACATCACAGAACTGCCCCCCCCCCTAAAAAAGACCCACTGGCTTAGAGCAGGGCTTGCTTTACCCTTCTAAAATTAAAGTTTGCCCAGGATTTCTTTTTACACAGTTTTTGGTGTTAGCAATAAATTTTGCTGGATTGTTTATTGCAAATTCTAGTAACAGCCCATTTTTGTATTAATATTTAATTCAAATAGCATTACACTATTTGAAACGAAAATCCATTCAATCTATTCCTTTTTGGCAATGCGTGATTATCGTTTGATTTCTTCCACAACCTCCACTTTATGGTCCAAATGCAATCAATTCAAATGCAATGGAAAAGCACTTCTTTGTGACCAAGGAATTGAGCCATTGGAGGGTACACCCATTATGAGAGGGTATACCCAAATATGCCAAGTCATGACTTTAATGCTGCAGTGCTAATTATGAACCTGATACTGGTGACATGAACCTACCCTAGACTGATTTCAGAGCACTTTCTGAGAAAGGCAAAATGTGTACAAAAGCCTTTCAATATCATGTGAACTAACATGGTGAAAGCAAGTCATATCCTACAAAGCAGGCCTTTTTACTATGACTAAACTTCTTTGCCCAGTTTATTTGTTTTTAATGATGAAATTTGTAAATACGATGATTAGTGCGAATGGAGATTGTTCATTATCAGAGGAGATTATTCTGACAACTCTAATCTGGAGTTCAAGGCAATCTGTATAAGATTTGAAAGTGTCACTCCACACAATAACATATTGGAAATGTAAGCAAGGAAACATATAACCAGGCTAACACATTTAGACAGAATAAGCTTTTATCATAAGAAATAAAGCCACAAGCTCTATCAAGCTTTTTGGGTGAAACTTCCAATTAAGATGAAACTTCCAATCAAGTTTTTTATCAAAAACCCTATTATTCTTAAAAGTCACTTATACACATTGCTCATCCCAATATTTTTGTCATTGTAAAATTTTAATCATTTATAAATTTGGTTTAAAATATAAAATATGCCCTTCAATTGTTAAACTTGAAACTGCCAAACTCATACCTTTTATGTAAAACGTCCCATTAATTATGATTAAGATAGGAGAACAGATAATATTTTGTAATATTAATAGAATTATAAATAGTTTTGATTTTTTAAGATGCAAAGAAACACAATAGTTTTAGATAGGGTAGATAAAAAGGCATTTCTCTGTTTAACTCGAAGGAACTTGATTCTGCAATTCATAAATTTGCGCTTGTTTTTTTCTGAACCCTCGCGTTTATTTCTCCTCAGGGTGGCAGGATCTATCTAAACGCGATAGGGAGAGACTGGTGCCCAGGTTACGTCCCTTGTTTACGGAGTGAGGTTAAGAAGCTTCTTATCGAGCTACAAGCTACACAGGGGTGACATGGCCGGGGTGGGGTATGGAAAAGGCAGGACAAAACCAATGTGCAAAAAACAATAGAGTCTCAAAAGATGCATACACTTTGAAAAGTTGAGCATGCGCGTAATGATGCTATTGTTCTTTAATGTAAACACCTTTCCGGATATGCAAGGTGTACCTCTCCCTGTGGTTCACAACCCAAAACACCCCGGACGAAACAGAGGAGGTTTTCAAGTGGCTGCGAGAACTGGATGTCCATGACAGCAAATAAAGGCGATACTGCAATTACTACAGGTTCCCCACAAGGCCTAATTTCTTTGCAATGAGAGGCCCTGCCTGAAAGATCATAGACTTTCCAAAGCCAGTTGGCAATACGGTGAATATGGCGGTGTCTCTTCTCTCTACAAACAACGTTTTTAATGCCGTTAACTGTTCGGTTTTAAGTTTCACAGCGCGCGGAAAATATTCTTTGAGTACGGTTTTAACAGCTTCTTCAAACTCAATCCTTACGGTCGCCATCGTTAGTTTGTGTTGTGTTCTGTTTTGTTCAATGTTTCACACCAGAGCTACGTTTATTGTTTAGCTGTGACCTAACGTACAGAAATATGTACATTCGCTCCTGGTTGGTTAATATCAGTACACCAGAACGAGAATGGGGCGCACTAGACCAGACTCTCTATTTTATATTTTATATATAGTGAGTCTGGTAGTGATAGTAATATTAATATTATATAGTAATATTAATGTGAAACGTTGGTAAAAAAACGTTTATCTAGTCATGCCTGCTTGAATTCGTGGGGAGGGTAGTATTTCGAGGTGATCATGTCATCAATCATCAAAATCATCTGTTGAAAATTGGTGACTTGGAATTTTATCTAAAACCGAGTCAGTGGTTACAGATTGGTACATTTGGAGGCTTTCAAATAATTATGTGTGAGAAGAATCAGAAGTATTGTCAAGGTCTGTGTCAACAACGTTAAAAAACGGCATTGGTTTACACTGGTTTGCATTGAAATACACTTCGTACAGATCCATTCTTTGTTTTCCAAGCTTAAGCGTGCATAGGCCTCTGTTGAGATTTGTGCGCATTTTACATGGGATGGTTGTTTACAATAACTACATTCAATTTTTCGAAGATGTAAGTGTCTTCGCAACAACAGCACCTTTCCTTAAAAGCAGTGTTGAGTTTTTTCTCGTTAGTTTCGGGCATTTGACACGTCTGTTATATCAACAAGAGTGAATTAAAATAGTACTATTTGAAGTAATTAAAAGTTTCGGTGCTCTTGAAATAGAAATTTTGGTTTATGTACTATTTGCGAAAACGTTAAAGTTGGATTAGGACTATGGATTAGAGCTGAATGTGTAGTCAGGGTTCTGATTGTTAGAATTAAATCTAACATGTTTTTGTACCAATTTTATTTAATGAGCCTCCTGATTTAACCAATGGCGTACTTGGTTCAGTTCATAAGGTCAGTTAAGTACGAATTAGGTCTAGAATATTTTCTTAAGAACATAAATAGCAACGTTAAGGCCGCCCATATTAATGAAAAATGTTGACTGCTTTTTCCAGATATGGTTACAAGCAAGGAGAGACTTATTCATTGCAGATTTATGCTGTGTGAGCAAAACTGCTTTGCCTTTTGGTCTGCAAACCCTGCCAAACTCCTTTAAAAGTGCAGGATACAGCGCAAAATTTTGTCCTCTATAGCCAATGCGCTTGCCAAAAGGTAGGTCTGAAACAATTGCATCCACCAGTCCATCTCGTAACGGTAGATGACATGCATTCCACTGTATGATATTACAAGGTAATGTCATACTGCTGAAAATAAGAAACAGCATTAATGATATACATAATAGAAATGTAAAATGAGAGTCACATATAATAGAGACATTATACTCTATTAGAAATGACACCAAAACATAAAGACAATATTTCAATCACAAGACAAAATGAAAACAAGAATAAAATGAAAAAAAAAACGGAAAATGTAGTTCTTTACTAAGAAATTGATCAAAAATTGACATGGATTAGTTTGACAAAGAATAAATAGTTTTTTCCATGATAGACGGATCCCTAAAGATCAAATAACTCTCATTTGGTGCTTAAAATCGGTCCAAAAGAACTTTTGCTGGTGGATAGGGTCAATATTGTGCGGGCAGCGTTAGTGGTAGAAATACGCAGCATTGCTGGGGACTGCAGAGATTGTCAGGCAAGTCTTAGAGACCTAGGGTTGCTGTGTGCAACTTGCTCTCTAGGACTTATACCGGAACCATCTACACGGAGATAATAATCACGGCATAATAATAATAATAATAATATGTCATGGGTATGAATCTAGCCTGCATATGGTTGTGGAGTTTCGACTTGGGAGAAAGAGGTTACCTTTTGCCACAACTACCTCATGGCCACCCTTGAGCAAGGTTAGTACTCGTCAACTCTTCCCGAAACCACGAAATACCGGGTTGGCACCCGGTGGGGGCTAGAGGAAATAACTATAAGAGTAAGAAATGAACATAAGGCTCTAGGAGTAAGAACCTGGAGACTGACCATAATGCTACAGAGATATCAAACAGAAACATAGCACTTGAGATCAAGCACAATTTTTTTTTGTTCACACAGGGCCCTTATTGATAACAATACTCGTAGAATTGACAAGGTTTTACCCTGTATAAATATTCCTCTTATTATTATTATTATTATTATAAGGGAGAACAAAGAACCCAAGACAATACCCCAGCTGAAGAAGATCCCTTTGTACTCCCTTTGTACCCCCTCATCTAAAGCCACAAGAAATTTCTCGCAAGACATCAGGATGTCGTTTGGGCTAGACTAGTGTGCGGTCCTAGAAACGAAAAGGGGCCAAAAAGATCAGCAGTAGTGGAATAATCTTACCAGACGATTAGGATATCAGAGAAGAGGAAGGTTTTAAATACATTGGTTTCCTGCAGTTGGATAAGACTCTGAGCACGAAAATGAAAGCAAGATAACATCAATCTGGCATCAACGCTTGGGTCGTGAGTGTACTACGTCACAGTGCAGGTTTTGTGGATTTGGACAATAGAATAGCTGGTTAGCATGGATAGAAAACTAGGAAAATTTTGGCAATGAATGGATGTATGCACACAAGAAGTAATGTTGCAAGACTGTACTTCCCGAGGAAGGAAAGAAGAAGAAGGCAGATCAGCACTAACGAGTGTGTAAAGAAGCAAAGAAAGTCCTTGCATGGCTGTTTGAGAAAGACCACAGAGTGGATGATTGAAGCTGCTTTGAAGGAAAAGGTGTTATATGAAAAAGAGAGTCTCCAGGATTACCAGAAGAGGAAGGAAGAGGAAAAAGTCAAGAACTGGAAGGTGAAAGCCCTACATGGAGAGTTTAAGCGACAAACAGCAGATGTAGTTGGAGACGATTCTTGGAAATGGCTTAGGAGTGGTTTTTTGAAAAAGGAGCCAGAAGGTAGGATCTTAGCTGCTCAAGAACAGGCTTCAAGAACAAACTCGATCAAGCATGGCATAGATAAGACTTCTCCATCTAGATTTTGTGAAGACTCTACTGAAACCGTAAGGCATACTATCAGTGGATGCACGAAGCTTACCCAGAGAGAGTATAGGAAACGCCATGACAAGGTGGTCCTGCGGGTACACTGGGAGATTTGCAGAAAGTACGGTACAGAAAGAACGGGAGCATCGAAAGTGATACTTGGCAGTGATACTTGGAACAATCTCAAAGAACGCAAAGATCTGATATAGGAAGTTAGACATTCCTGACATCGTTGGAGGTGCACAGTTGTCGGCCATTCTTGGAACAGCTCACGTATTGCGGAAAGTGTTGTGTTTCTAAGCTGCGGAATTAACTGAGACACGACAAAGATAACCCAGAAGAACATCAATGGACTGGAGAGAATCACATAATAAAACGTAAAAAGGTACACCACCACCATTCCCCTACTCAATCGAAATTTTCTACCACTGGAATACCGGGCTCCGCCACTGGAAAACGGCATGAAATGTTCAATTGTAAACGCGTGAAAATAGGACATCCGGATTCAAAGAATGACAAAAGAACCATTTGTTTCTTGTTCAATATGTAATGAAATTGTTCTGCTTCAAGAGTGCAACGTTTCATGCCGTTTTCGAATCGTGCCGTTTTCGAATGTTTTATTTGATGCCTATTTAAAAAGAGTTTTAGAGTAAACGGAGGGTAAAACGGCATGATTTTACATGGAAAAGCTTACTTCTATTCTTAATATTGATCGCTACTGCAAAATTTCACTTGGCATTGATTTATAATTTTAGATTTTCATTGCAAATAATAATTGTTCTAATTCACAACCTGAAATTTCCAGATACAGTTACTTATAGGAACAGTTACTAACCCATTGGTTTCTGCTTTGACTTTGCAAAAGTAATCAATATTGTTTGCAGCATTGTGGCATCCATCAGGGTGAATCTCTCCGCCAAGATGGAACGAGAAAGGGAAACTGTTCACTCCTTCAAGGCAAATTGAAGCTGTACCACACATAGGATCACATATGATATCACCTGCAATCACATTATGGCAATGTTAGTTCAACAAAGAAACATAAGTTAAGGGAATATACAGTTGCGCTGTCCTCTTTTGTCATGCAATCGCAAATTTGCTTAGGTTATAACCGTCTGACAGGTACAGCTGCAGGGTCATTGCGTGTTTTATAAGCATTGGAAATTTCGGCTTCAATTATCTTTAAAAAGATTATCTCTAAGCCATTTCATTCTAAATTTAAACTGGAAAAAAATATCTTAATTTGTGTTGGCTGCAATTTGTTCAATTCATCTGACATCAAAATACATCAATGCATGTATATTCCAGAAACAATTTTTATAAAAATTCGTATTTGGAAACATTCATAAACTAGCATCATAAACAACTTTCACTTCAAGTGAGGAGAGTCGCCATCTCTCTGTAATTCCAGGCATGGGAATCACGAGGAGAGGTCACATCGAGAGGAGAGACAAGGACACTGCTTGATCAGCATAGCTTTTTACAACTACCTTCAAAAGCCAGGTAGCAACAAATGCAAATATAAACACAAAACAAGTACAAAAACAAATACAAATATAAACATAAATAGAACAAAAATAACTACAAACACAAATAACAATACAAACACAAATTCGAGTATGAGAAATAATAAGATACAAATATCAATAATACAAAAAAAAACATAAATACAAACACAAATACTATTACAAACACAAATAAAAACAAATACAAACACAAATACTATTCAAACACAAATAAAACGAATACAAATACAAGTAAAAACACAAATAAAACAACAAAAAACAAACACAAATGCAAACACAACTACAAGTAAAAACATAAATGCAAACACAATTACAAACAAAAACACAAATACAAACACAAACACAAATACAAACACAGATAAAACAAACACAATTAAAAGTAAAAACATAAATACAAACACAATTACTAACACAATTACAAGTACCAACCCAAATACAACAACAAATACAAACAACAAATACAAACACAAATAAAACAAACACAATTAAAAGTAAAAACATTAATACAAACATAAATACAAACACAATTAGAAACACAATTACAAACAAAAACACAAATACAAACACAAATAAAGACATGATTACAAGTAGAAACATAGATAAAAACTTTAATACAAACACAATTACTAACACAATTACAAGTACCAACCCAAATATAACAACAAATACAAACAATAAATACAAACACAAATAAAACATTTATACAAACATTACAAGTAAATTAGAAGCAAAAAAATAAATACAAACACAAATAAAAGTACAAATATAAACACAAACACAAATACAAACACAATTACAAGTAAAAACACAAATACTATTACAAACACAAAAAAACCAATACAAACACAAGTACAAACACAAAAAAACAACAAATACAAACACAAATACAAACACAATTACAAGTAAAAACATAAACACAAACAAAAATACAAACACAATTACATTTAACCTTCTATCTCATCACTGTGTTGGTTTGTACATGTTTGTGCATTACATCTGTATGTATTTATAATTTAGTAATTTCAATATGCTGGGAAATTGTTTTGGCCTTCCCCCCAATGTCAAAGTCCTAACTACCACGATGAACACAAGTACAAGGACCAAAACAAATACCAATACAAATATTAATAAAAATACAAAAATACAAGCAGATTTTTTGGCTCTTAGTGAAAAACTTCTGAGTAGTTTAGCAATAAGTTTTATTGCTTCGCGATTATGAGCTTAGAAGTAGAGTAATGCTCTGTTAAAAGGGCATGTTCTAGAAGGATTTTTGCAGACTTAAAGCCCACCTTGATAATTTCATGACTGCTGGCATTTTCATGCAAGGTGAAGGGAAGAGAAAACCTAGAAATCAAACACTTTTGTTTGGTTTATTTCCCCAGAGGTAAGAAAATGTTTGCTTCTCAAGCTAACTATACATAAAAAAAAGAGTTTATTTTATTTCCATGAAAACATAAATTCAGAAATGAGTAACGAGTTAGAAAAACAGGTTTATAAAGATTCATAAATAACCAATTCTTTTAAAAGAACCAAAATCCTTTTCTTGGCAGTATTCAGGCATTCATCGTTTATCTATTTGAGGTACAAAACAAGATAGCATCGAAAAGAAAAAGACAGAAAGAAAGCAGGGAAGCGGTTAACACTCCTAAGTGTTAGTAACTCATTTTTTGCATGACAGAACTTGGAATTTTCAAGCACACTTGCAAACCCAGCATGTTTTACTTTAATTTGATTTTAGACAGATTAGATAACAGTTTGCACCAGCAATTTGTTTCACTATTTCATCCCACAAATATAGTATCCAACTTGATGTAGTAATCTATAGCATTCCAACAAAGGTATTTTGTTTTTTCAATAGCGATATTCTTCTATGAAAATGTGGCATTCTACTAAAATACAAGGAACATTCCGCTTGAAAAAGGTAAGAAACCAATGCGGCCATAAAACTTATGCAGCCCTCGAGCTTCTCAGTGAGTGGCCTTCTTCTAAAACGGAAGAAAATTGAATGTGCCGCGCATCGGTACAATAAGGGTAGCTCACCGAAGAAAAAGAGCGCATTCTCAATTATTAATGCTCAAATAAGGCCCATTCACATACCTTCGGTTTGCGGTTTCATATAGAATCGGACCAGACTATTTCAGTTAGGACTTGCGTCCACATTACTCCGATATCAAAATGGCTAAATTTGAAAACCCTCTTTAAAAATCGATCAAAATACTCACATTAAATGAACAAAATCATATTTTGCCTACCCAGCTGCTATACTTACATAAATAAAAACAGTTTGCCTGGAATTGAACTTTAAAAATATGCAGTTTGTCTTCTCCAATTTGATGACGTAGATCAGCATCAATCTCACGATCCTTTTTTATTATCTGAAGAATTTGTTTTCTCCAATTTTTAAAAAACTCACTCTTAGCTTTCGAAAACTTAAAAATACTTATTCCTCTATGATTCCTTGAATTTGAACATCCGAAAATGAAGCAGTTCGCACCCATCAGCTTAGCCATGCTTTAATTTTCTGGATTTTGACAAAAATTGTTTGTCCCATTGTACATGCATTTTCTAGACTTTGCTATAGATATTTTTACTTTGCAGACACCTATGGAACTTTACAGTCTGGTAAAGTTGTAGGTAAGCAACAACAAAAATAATTTTAAATGGAAATTTCACTTCTCAGTTCTTCTCCTAGGATTAAAGAAAATTGGAAAAAAAGTTCTGCGATTGTTTTTTGATACTTTACAGTGCTACATGTGATGTGAAGTAATATTTCATAGGTAAATGATCTTCTCATTAGAAGATAGGCAGAAATTAGTAGATGTAGATGTAGATAGATTTTCAGATCAAAGCACATTGACCGTTATGTTGAGGGCAGGGACTGCATTATTCTATGCATTGCTGATGCAATACCAACGTTAAATAATAAAAAATGATGAATGAATTTTAGTAACTCCTCAAGAATGGGCAAATATAAGAACAATTGGTGTTACAACCACCCTTTTGCCAGGGTGCATTACATATGCAAAGCCCAAAGATTTTCAGCATGGTGTTCTGTTGTTTCATGTAGTGTTGGTCTGAGATAAGCATCTGTAAGTATGTGTATTTCAGTGCAGCACAAATCTTTGATTGTTTATCATCTGAATGCTAGAAAAATAGTTGGCATGGTTGCATATGAACCTTGGCATACACCTGGCATATCCTCAGCATACATTTGGCATGAAGTTTGCATGGAAAGCACCCTGGTCTTCCAGGCCACATTTTTCATTTCAATATTGAAAGAAACAGTGTCTGCAAAATACTAACCTCTTTTGGTTCCTGCTAGCTTTAATAAACAGTATGATGTTGTCGCTCTCAATGTTGTTGGACCAAAAAATGAAACGTTTCTGTTATGCTTGCTTTCAGATGAAATCTTGATGGCAATAGTTACTTCCATTTCATTGATAAATGCCAAAATTTCAATATCAAAGTCTTCAAGGTCAACTTGCCAGTTGAAATAACTTTTTACACCAGAGCCAATATACTTTGCAGCTTCCATTGATGTAAAACAGTGCTTTCCATTTCTACTGCACGTAACACGAAATTTCACTTCAGACTGAGGGGGTGCGTCCTCGCCATTAGAGCGTTTAGGCTCAATTATTTTCCATTCACTCGGCCTATGTGTTTTATTTTTGAAATGATTAAAAGCACGCAGTGATTTTTCCCAATCGAGCCTATCTGTAAATATCTCCAAGGCTTTTAAAATGTCTTCTTTGCAGCAGGCGTCACCCCATGCAGACGACGTCTGAAACACTTCAACCCAATAGTGATGAACAGACCTTAGATTACATAGTTTATCTAGTTGTTGTACATCACTTTCAAAGGAAACTCTCCCTCTTCCTTCTTTTTTAGCCCTAGTTTGGAACACTTCCTCGCAATCTGACACACATAGGAATTCTAAACCTGGAACAGTAGACACATACACTTTGATCTTCTCGACCTGCGACGCCATTTTATTTTCCATGCTTTCGATTGTTTATCGCAATGAAGTGAATGGAAAATTACGGCTACTTTCCGGGAGCAAGAACAATCCTAACTTTTCCCCAAACTGTCATTTCTGTGGCATATGTCCTGGGCCCAGAATACAAAATGCTTCCAGGGGGGCCCCAAATTCCGGACAATGTCTTTGCAGTACCTCAATGACTTTTCGCGCATGTCATGCTGGCGTGCGGACGTGGTTTTAACAGCTCTTCGCCAGAATGTAATTCAGTCAGTTTGAGAGATATTTTAATTTTTCTGTCTTTTAATAATAATTATGATTTAGGCAGGCTAATTATAAGTTTGGTTTTAATAATTATCAAGAATGGCTTCTAAGGAGAACGACGATCGCTTGGACGAAATAATCAAATTAATCAAAGGAGTCTCCGCGCAACACAATGCTGATTTTCAGAAATTGGACAACCGTCTGTCAAACTTTGAGAAATCGATGGATTTCATTAACAGTCAATTTGAGAACTTCAAACACACAACAGAAAACCTTCTGAAAGCTAATACGGAATTAGAGAAGAGAAACGCGGAGTTATCAAAAGATCTGAAACAAGTAAAGAAAGAGTTGGAAACATCAATAAAACAACTCAACGATCTGGAGCAATATGGGAGACGTGACTGTATTGAAATTAGTGGGATTCCGCAAGAGAAAAACGAAAATGCTGAGGCCCTAATAATCAAGACTGGCGCAATACTCGACATTCCTGTAGAATCAAAAGACATCCAGGCCTGCCACAGATTAGGGAAACGACACGACGCACCCATCATCTGCAAATTCCTAAACAGGAAAACGGCAACCGCGTTTCTCGCAGCAAAAAAACACACAAAAAAGCCTT
Organism: Rhopilema esculentum; assembly: GCF_057945365.1. Taxonomy (NCBI): domain Eukaryota; kingdom Metazoa; phylum Cnidaria; class Scyphozoa; order Rhizostomeae; family Rhizostomatidae; genus Rhopilema; species Rhopilema esculentum. The sequence goes on from NC_142824.1 coordinate 16,047,344, forward strand.
TCAGGGGAGAAAAACTTGGCTTCAAAGATCACCCGGAATGTAAGATTTACATAAATGAAAGCCTCACGAAAAGGAATAAGGATCTGATGTACAAGGTCAGAATGAAGAAACAAGAAAATAACTGGAAATTTATATGGTCTAGAAACGGAACAATTTAAGCTCGAAAAGATGAAAATTCCGAATTCCTCAGAATCAACGACGAAAAAGACATTGGGAAAATGGTTTAGCGGTATTTCATCCTCAATCTGTTTTCAAATTATTACGTATCTTTCTGTCTTTACATATATATATTTTTCTGCTAAATAAGCCCCTCCCTCATGACGGATAGTTTCCCCTGCCCAAAATGTGATTTAATTGTCTCGGAAGACCAAAACTCGATATTTTGCGATGTATGCAAAAATTGGTTTCATTTGAGATGCAGTGGCCTGACACGTCAGAGATTCGAACACCTAGCCTCCGATTTGTCATCACAATGGTTTTGTAAAGAATGCATCGTTAGCGCCTTGCCCTTTCAAAAAATCAACAATACTCAATTTGTTAACTTAATTTCCTCTACACGGCGACAGGAAACGCCGTATATTGAATTCAACAAGCATTGTTCTGTTTGCACTCGTCGTGTTAACAACACTGAAAAAGCGATACCTTGCTATATTTGCAAACACTACATTCATCGGAAATGACTTTGAATTCAAAGCACTGGCACTGCATGCACTGTCAAAATAGCACATTCCCTTTTCATACAGTGAGCAATAACGAACTTCTGTCCGAAAACTTCAACTCCAATAATTCTTGCCCTTGTAATGATTCTATGAAAGATCTCACTGATTTTGACTGTGTAAATGTCATTTCAGAACTAAATTTAAATAAACTCGACCTTAACCATTCTCACCCTAATTCTGATAACGACATTGATCATAATTTGAATCTCAACTGTAACTTTGATTACTATACTACTCATGAATTTCATAAACTTCTTTCTAAACTTCACACAAAAACTAATGCGTCATTTAGCTTATTGCATACTAACATTTGCTCAGTTAACAAAAACATCCAAAATCTTGAACTACTAGCTACTTCCTTAGGTCATAATTTTGACATAATTGCGGTTTCGGAAGCATTAGACCGGGCTACAGTGGCGGTAGGTACCACCTCAGGGCGGATAAATTCAAATGGATATTTTCAGGTAGCTATGGGTCTGGTTACTTGGAAAAGTGATGGTGAACGGGAAATTGTTGGGGTTTAAGGGGTAAATACGGGGGTTGAAGTTCGTCATATTAGCATATTACTTCTGCGGAGGAGCCACTGTTTTGTTTACGACTTCAGAGCATGGCAAGTGTTTGTTATCATAAAAAATGATCTAGAGGGAGTCTTTTAGAGCCTCTTCTTTAAATTCCGACATATTGCTACAATAAGAGTAGTCACGTGACCAATTTTTACCCCTTACCATATTTGGAAGGTGAGCCTTTTTTAACAGAATACCTTTGTTCCTTTTTTTGTACCACGTATTCTTTTGTTTGATACTCTTAAATGTTTGTAGGTTTCATTTTCACTTTCTTTATCATCTCCGAAGGTCACGTCTTCTTCAAGATCCAGGAACAAGTCAGTCAGTTCGTCTGGAAATGCTTGTCGTTGCCAGTCTATAGTCAGATTCCCTTTCCAGCCAAAAGTAGAAAGATCTGGCAAATTTATAGACCTTTCACCCAATGACTTCTTTGCAATGGTGTTTGATCGCAATATGTGTAGCCTTAGTGATGATTGACATGGGGGCAAGAGTGAAATGTCTATGGCTTTACCTTCCCTTACATACTTCTTGTCAAATAACTTTTTCCTCACATCATTGACATTTTTTGCCGGTATCCATATAAATGGCAAACATATTTTTCAAGGTTAACAAATATTTGCTCATCAAGTTCCCATACCTGCCCAAGGAGCGAAAATGTGTTAACAAATCTGTTGTCCTTCTGGACCACCTCCCAACATTCTGATTTCCCTTTGCGGAAAAAAGATGACACATAGTCATTCCCCGTGAATGCATGAAAGCCTATCAGGCACTTCTTGAAACCATCTTCCATCTCAATATCAGACAAAAATAGTCCTTTTCTATTCAAACCAACTCCAAAATCGAGATATACTTGACTTTGCTCTTTAATAATACTTAATAAAATTACCAAGATGTCGATGTCGGAGGATGGAGAGCGTGCAACAACTTTTTCGATGGATGCCGAGTTAAAGCGTTCCTTTTTCCTTGTAAACTCTTTGCAGCAGAATTCATGGTATTAAAATTCTTTAGCTATGAGATCAACATCTTTAATTTCATAATAAATGTTCTGATCGATATTGGCTTCAGCAGCTTCTTTTACGCTAGTTCAGTCTGCCTCGTCGTGATCGTTATTGGTACATGATGTTTCTGTTGCCTCTTTACCCGGTACTTTTGGCAAAAATTACACACCTGGGGATAAACATCTGGTCTGTGAGTAGCTGCAGTCTTTAGTCTTTGTGGACGCTGAATAGCTTCAGTGCTAGTTTCTGCGAGGAATTTCTCGTGGGACAGGATCTTTGTAATTTTTTTATAACAAGGTTCTAAGTGAACTCCGTGCTTATTTGGATCAACCTCGTCAGGAATGGAGCTGCATTGTTCTTCGTGGAGATTTTTGCCACCAAGTCGTAAACGATTAGCCTTTGCAATTTTATCTTTATTGATGTCAGACAAATCTTTAATAATACTGTACAGACAATCTTTGCTCGGGTAATGAACAATACAGCCTAGGCCTTGCATGTTTAGAAATATAAATAAAACAGGACCTCCTCAATACTTAGGTACAGAAGTAAAAAGGTACACAGAGTATCCAATTTTCAGAGCGAAAATAACAACTTACATACTGAAAATGACGCTTAGAGCAAAACAATTCTTTCTTGGTAATGATGCAAACAGGTCTTTTTGTTCTGCTACGTATTTCCGTGGTTTCTTGAGTTCATTGCGTTACATATTTTTTGTTACTATTTGTACAAATATTTTCAAAGCGATGAATTGCGAAAAAAGTTGCCCAGCATCTGAAGGAGATGTGGAGTCATCACGAAATAACCAAATGCGCATGAAATCAAACGGACCTAATAAATTATCATGTCTTCGCAACCATTATTCTACACATAGTTAAAACCAGTCATAAACTCAAAGTTATTCAGGGTATCTATCAACAACAGCTCGGTTGTAGAATAATCTTGCTGATTTGTACATTATTGTAACATTTAAGAGTATTAAACAAAAAAAATTTCAGGTATTCTGTTAGAAAAGGCTCACCTTCCAAATATGGTAAGGGGTAAAAATTGGTCACGTGACGAATCTAATTGTGGCAATATGTCGAAATTTAAAGAAGAGGCTCTAAAAGTCTCCCTCTAGATTACTTTATTATGATAACAAGCACTTGCGATGTTCTGAAGTCGTAAACAAAACAGTGCCTCCTCCGCAGAGATAATCTGCTAATATGACGAACTTTAACCCCCGTATTCACCCCTTAAACCCCAACAATTCCCCGTTCACCATCACTTTTCCATGTAACCAGACCAATAGCTACCTGAAAATATCCATTTGAATTTCTCCGCCCTGAGGTGGCACCTACCGCCACTGTAGCCTGGTCTACATGGATTACAAAAGACACAGATACCCAACACCTTGCCCTGCCTGGCTATCAAAATTACTATGGAACCCCTGGACTAAGTCAAAAGGGTGGGTGTGGTTTTTTTGTAGGCGATAATATATGTTTTACTCCAAGACCAGACCTGGATATCTCATTTTCTGATAACTCAAGTGAATTTGAAGCGAGTTGGATTGAAATCACAAATCAAGGCAATAAAAATTTCTTAATTGCTGTTATATACCGTCATCCCAGAATGAAAAATGATAATGACTTTTTGAATTACATATCAAATACTATTTCAAACAAAGTCAGGAACGAAAAGAAAACAGTATTTATTACTGGAGATTTCAACATAAACCTGTTAAACATTGATTCTGATGACTATACAAGTGAATTCCTAAATCTACTCCTTTCTAATTTCTATCAACCTCACATACTTCAACCAACAAGAATCACCAATATCAATAAACCAACTTTAATTGACAATATATTCCTAAATTCAATCGAATATGATACAATTAGTGGCAATTTAACGACTCCAATCTCAGATCATCTGCCTAACTTTATTTTTTGTCATAACTTGCACGCAATCGTTAAGAAACCTTTTAGAGGTTTTTACCGTGACTTCAAATCTTTCAACCCTGATAGATATGTGTTTGACCTACGTAATGCAGCTTTAGAAGATAACTTACTATCAACTCAAGGGGCCAACGAACAATACAATACACTTCATGAAACATTAATCAACAATATTCAAAAGCATGCCCCATTGAAACCAATTTCGAGAAAAGCGTATAAACAACGTCAAAAGCCTTGGATTACTAAAGGAATTTTAAAATCAATATCAATCAAAAATAAATATTACAAAAATTCATGACCACAAAAAAATCAGATTACTATAAGAAATATAAATACTACAGAGATCAAATTAATCATCTTATTAGAAAAAGTAAAAAAGACTATTACATTACCTATTTTGATAACTTTAAAGAAAACACCAAAAAACTATGGTCTGGGGTAAAAGAAATCATAAACAAGAAGTCAAACGATAAAAGTAATGTCCTATATTTACAGATAAATGGGAAACTTGTCTCGGACAATAAAACAATTGCAAACTCGTTCAATAAGTACTTCACAACAATAGCTCAAAAACTACAAGAAAAAATGAAGTCATCATCAGTCCACTTTTCTAATTTTATGCACAATAACAATCCTGAGAGTATATTCCTAGACCCTGTGACTCCTGAAGAAGTAAATGACATCATTGCTAATCTAGATGAAAGTAAAGCAAATGACTCCTACGACATTCCCATTAAGTTAATTAAGCTGGTTCGTCATACTCTCTCAAAACCATTCTCGATTATTGCTAACTCATCATTCACTGAAGGAGTATTCCCTGACAAACTAAAATTTGCTAAGGTTACACCAATTTACAAAAGCAAATCAAAGCAAGAAGTTGGAAATTATCGTCCTATTTCAATTCTTCCTATATTTAGTAAAATACTTGAAAAATTAATGAACCATCGTTTGGTTCAGTTCTTAAATAAACACAATATCATCTTTGAACATCAATAAAGGTTTCAAAAAAATAAATCAACTACACTAGCAATTCTGGAACTACAATCACAACTAATCTACAACATTGAAAATAATCTTACATCATGCTGCATATTTCTCGATTTGTCCAAAGCATTTGATACAGTCAACCATAGTATACTACTAAGTAAGTTAGAGCACTATGGAATTAGGGGAGTAGGTCACAGCTGGTTTAAATCGTACTTAGATAATAGAACTCAAATTGTTACTGTGAATGCTGAGAACTCTACAGAATTGAAAATTAATTGTGGTGTCCCTCAAGGAAGCATATTAGGCCCCCTCCTCTTCTTGCTTTACATTAATGATATTTACAACTCCTCCGAAGTCCTTGATTTTCGTCTCTTTGCTGATGACACGAGTATTTTATTTGCTGATAAAAGCCTAGATACAATTGAACAAACAGTCAATTATGAGATGAAAAATGTTTCTGAATGGCTTCTAGCTAATAAGTTATCACTCAATGTAGCTAAATCAAATTTCCTCATAATAAGACCTCATAAAAATAATAGAATTGTAAATCTTAAAATAAATGACGAAAATCTAAAACAAGAAACCTCCTCAAAATACCTTGGTGTACTAATTGATGACAAACTTAACTGGAAACACCACATAAACCAATTAAATACCAAAGTATCTCAAAGTATTGGTATCCTATATAAATTAAGACATCTTATACCAAAAAGCACCCTTGTAACACTATACAACTCTTTTATTCAATCTCATGTTCTTTATGGACTTCTTAACTGGGGCTGTGCTAATAAGACTACTCTCGAACCATTGAAAATAACCCTACGTAAAGCTGTCAGAGTAATAGATTTTGCTTCTTACACAGCTCACACAGAGCCAATCTTTAAACGTTTCAAGTTATTAAACCTAGAAAATCTATACAAGCTCGAAACAGCGAAATTTATGTTTCAAATCAACCAAGAAAATCATAGTAACTTTCTTCAAAAGGAATTCATCAAAACTAGTAAATTACATTGCTATAATACGAGACAATCGTCCGATCTTGGTTTTTCTCTTCCCTCTATCTCTACAAACTTCAAAAAAAACTTTCTGACATTTGATGGGGTTAAGCATTGGAACTCCTTGCCAATTGAACTGAAGAATATCCGCAACAAAAATGCCTTCAAAAAGATGATGAAACTATACCTTTTACAGAACTCCTAAGCCATAAGAATTCGTTCTACTTTTTTAAACATATCCCTAACCAGTGAAATTTACCAGCCTACCGCCTGTATACATATATATATATTTTTTTCTATACTCTTACATCCTTAATTTTTTACTCTTACTGTTATAGACTACTTCAAACTGAAATGGAAATTATAATCTTGAGTTTAAATACGTCACTGGGACATATGACTCGATAGCTCCTGGCGAGTTTTTCTCATGTGTCCTTCAGCATAACAAACTACTTTATCTGATGTAATAAATTAATTAAATTTTTGAAAATGCTAACTTTTGTATTCTAAATTTTAATTCTTGGTATATTGTAATTAACATTTGTTTTTGCTGATAAAGATTTTGAGTTTGAGTTTGAGTTCAATGTGATCTTTTCATTCATTTTGTACAGACTAATTTCGGGAGAGTCTCAGAGTAATGGTTAGAGGCCAGGGCATCTACCAAACAACACGAATTGCCATTTGATAGCAAAATTAAAAAGAAATTTAAATAATTTTGAGCGATTGCCCGGTAGCCCGACTCGCCAGTCAGCCTCTGTCTCTGGTAGCTGGGTTGCAACCTAACTTTTTCCCGTGTTTTTTAAACAAACTTTAGCCAATTATCATAGTGTCAAGCTCAAGTTAGCTATTGTTGATGACCATTACTTATGTAGGCAGAGTGATGCCATGCGGGTCTGCCGGTGACTGCCTCCAAGGGGAGAATCACCCCAAGTATCCTATCGAAAAATAAATTTCAGAAAAGAATCGTATTTGTCGCTTAAATCTCGAATATTTATTACACTCCTTTTCAAGCTCCATATGTTTTGATCCCATCATAAAACGATCTTCCGTTAACTCGCAAAAAGCTTCTAAAATTGGAAGCAAGTCAGGATGAACCAGTAGGAAGAAATATTCCATGACTTATTGTGAGCCTTCTAGCAAGCAATTCCTATAAATAATTTACAGACTGATAGATTCAAATCTATATTAAATCTATATTAAAGTTTAAAAGCAAAATTATTCAATCAATAGCACTTGCCAGTGAAATATTCCATCTCAAATACAAATTCTTTCATTTGTTTAGGGTAGTAATCCTTCCAACAGAGTGCATCTTTAATTGGTAGAGCATGAATTTTTTTCCAAATGTACCAAAGTGCTTTCAATTTACCCTAATTCTGGCCCATAAACGGATATCTAAGAACATTTTCTACCTGGAACTTGGCAATATTTTAGCAAACTTTGTTTCTTTGTCTATATCACAATGATATCCAGACGTCTTGCTTTGATCATTGGTCAGTTTGGATGTTTCAGTCCCACAGTATCTTGCATGTCTCATTTCCTGTACTACTATTGGCTGATGTTAGTACTACTTTGTCTCTACTTTGATCCCATTTTTATGAAATAATTCCCAATGGATTCGTTTTTCAACCCAATCATGTCGACATTTTGCATTCACTAACGATATCGTTCACCATCTCATTCACCTGTCCACATATTCTGCACTTCATCTTGGCGTGTGTTGCTTTCTCCTGTGTAGTTTTTAAAAGTTGGATAAGAGCACACGACCATAAACACATGCTTACCAGGAATATTGAGCCAGAAACCAGTAAAATTGCCAATACTTTAGAGACATCATCTTAAGTAAGTAGATTTTTTTAATTGTATCTTCACATTCAATTGCTATTCCAGTTGTTCAGTTTATCGCCGCTGTAAAATATTTTGTACTTATTTAAATCCATAATTTACTTGTTTTAGATCGAATAAGATTACTAGTATACGATAGGGTGCATTGTTCTAAAGTCTGCCCTGTTTATAAGGAACCAGTCATTATCATTGATTCTGTTCCCCTTTTAATTCCTGTTTTTCTAAGCCAATTCCATCTATCATTGCCTGCTTCATTGTCTATCTGTCATAAACGTCCCATGCAAGGTCTTTTCCTTTTAAAGCTGACATCTTTCATTCATTTTCCGCACATTATGCTCAGCTTCGCTAACACATTGACAATATTTTGTCCATTGAGCTTCTTTTCTAATAGCTTCTAACTCTTCACTTGTATTCATTCCTAACCTTCTCTTTCCTTTTTGTATTAGTTCACAAAGCAAGACTTCTACAAAATTTTCAGTACTTTTCCATATTTCTAGGTATAAAAATGGTGAACTGCAAATATTCAGAACTATAAGGCAAGAAATACATAGAGAAAAAGAAAGAAAAGAAATTATTTCCATCTTGATGAAATTCAAAAGGGTAGCCAATCAGTGATTTTACCTAAAATATGACAAAATTTGAAAATGCAATATCACAGCTGAAATGATATATACAGATCTATATTCTATATTTTAAGATAAATATTCTAAGCTCACATCTTTTGAATTAACAGGGAATGACCCATTTACAAGAGGTACAGCTTACCCTGTATTATTATCAGTGAGAGGCATTATCTGGACAGTCAATATCACTACCCAGTTTCTTAAAAAAATTATTAACATAATTTACAGTTTAACTGACTAAATTATTATTAATGAAGGCCTATGACTGAAAGATTTTAAAGGCACTCAGACAACGATTTGAATTCAAAGCACTGTCCAGCTAAAAGATAGATAACTGCTTTAGCTTAAATAATCAGTTGAGCAAATTTTTTCCAGAAATCATACAATTTCAACAATATTCTGCAAATAGTTAGTTTATTTGTGAAATCTAGCAAATTATTTTAAGTGAGCTTTTAATGCTGAGCTTCTTATCCTCATTTTTTCAAAACTCTTAATGTTTTCCAGCCTTGCCATAAAGAATAAATTAAAAAACTGGCAACACTAAAAACTCTAACATGACGTAACTATCATTCTCTAGTAACAAATATCATTTCCTGTTGAAATAGTCTTCTGTTTCACAAGCATTGTCAAAAGTTTAAATGATTATATATTATAGTAAATAAATAATGCCATCTACAAACATCTCACAGAAGACCAGATGGCAAAATATTGTCCTAGTATTTGAAATGTAGACGACAGCAAACAGCAGCAGTAGTTCCTTCCCTTTTTCAAAATTCAGCTTTAAAAAATTTGTCTTTCTAATAATCTTGATTACAGTACGGACACCTTCTGTGGCCAAATTCCATAATCAAACGGTGGCATTTCATGTGTATAAGATGGCCACATTTTGGAGCCAAAGAGGGCTCTGTTGCAGTGTGGATGCTATCAAAACACACAGGGCACTTGTCCTTGCCGCTTTCTTCTCTACATTTATGAGAATCCTTTATACTTTTGGTAAGACAAATACCGCACTGTTTACAGTGGAAAAAGTTTTCCCTCCCACCTTTGCGACACAAACCACATTCTTCACAGTGGAACTGGCCATGGTCGTTATCGTCGAAAACTCTGCATTTAGTACAGGAATATAGGCCAAAAAGAATACCACAATATTTGCAATGAGATGAAACAGGCTGTTCCTTGCGACATTGTGTGCATACCAATATCTCGACTTCAAACCTGTTTACTTCATGATCCTCATTCCTATCATGACATAGACGGCAAGGATACATTTTGCCACAACATGGTGTGTTAAGTAAGCACCTTCTAACGTAATGTTCGCAATTTCCGACTGCAGACTCCATCCCCTCCCTAACTTGCATCTGATGACTTTGAAGGGAAGCTCTTACATCTGAATAACTGAAGTGAATTGTTGACCAGAGATTAATTTAGTTGAATGGAAAAGAGTGAACTGTGTCAGTATTAGTTTTTTAAAAAAGGCAAAATGACAGCATTTGTCCCTTTACCATCCTATTTGCGTTTGTGCCTACCCGATTTTTATGCTATCTCGATTGAGACAGAGCGAAATTTTCCACGAAGCTAATCAAACAAGAAGTATTGCTGAATTTGACGAATTCAAGATTTAAAAGCCATCCAACCCATCGATAAAAAGGGATGACTTACATCAGTTGCAGGTTCTGTGTTTGTGTTATCTGTTGCTCATTGTTGTGGTGTCACTGCTTCGATAGTAGGGCTGCGACCCGTGTCCATGTTCCTCTCTACAAAACTTTCATTTTCGTTAGCGCTAAAGTACGACTGCTGTCGCCTGTGCTCTTCTATTCTCCCTCTATGCTGCTCCTCGATTTCCAATCTCGTCAACTCGCCTGAATTACCGTCTACATTGATACCAGAAATTTCCCATCGAATTCTCCTCGCCAATTTTGTCCCGCATAGAAAAACAGTGAGAAAAACAATTTTTCGAATTTTTGAGCATCAAAGTTAACGGTCAAAACACTTCATAGCACGTTTGAGTTTCCCGTACCTACCGCATGTGGTATGGTATTGTATTGCATTGTTTAACATACGAAGAGGGGTGTTTTGTTGGGATTTTGACTCCTGTGCAGATATTATAGAATATTTCCACAGATTTGAAATCGGTTGATTTTTTGATTCCATTTTTTGGGAAGGTAATGTCTGCATTTGGATTCAGCTGAATCTTTGTGTGCATTTGCTCCCACTTGTTCTCTGTTCTTTTATTCTCTGAAGGCCTTAGTCGTTGCATAATAATTCGTCTCCCATTCATAGTTTCGTTTCAATCTTTTTCTTTTTGCACAAATAGCAATTCGGAACAGGTCCAGGATTTAGTCTAATGTCACCACATAGGAGAAGGATCAAAATCAAATATGAACTTCCATCTTTTTTCGATATGAAATTAGGCCGGGGTCTTTCGTCTATTTCAAGAACCTCTTTCTTTCGCAAAATATTCTTCCACTTGTTTCGGTTCCATAGCTTGAATCCATAGCTTTTCGTAGGCAATTATTCGAATGAGCCCGAATAACGCATCTCTCGCCACCATATCATCCTGACTTTTCGCTGCCATGTCCATGGTGAGGTTTTTAAGGTACCTTGTCATAAACGGGCCATCATTTCCTTCAAAAAGCTTGCTTTTAAATGGAGCGTCTTTACCAAAGAATCCAGTGAAGGCATTTTTAAAATATTTGTATGGTGGCCTATTTGCTTGACATCTTTGCTCAGTTTGCTCCATAGATTTGATCCACAAAATAAAATAGACCTTTGCCCATTTAGTGTTTAAAAAGAATAACATGCTAGTCAGTTTCAGTAAAGCGTATACCTCTAGGTCCGTTCACTAAACGCTTTTCTGACCCGTTATCTTCATCTGTTTCGACTGGTGTTGCGTAAAAAAATATCTTCGTCAATCTCTAGAAAATCTTTCTCGATTAGGGCAGTAACAGTTGTCAAGTTTCAGTAAAATCGTGGAAATAGGAGAGGTTTCTACTGAGCATAGTCTTAGCTTAGAAACTTTCGATTTTGTCGCAATACAACAATTTTGCACTTGTAAAAGTCCTGTTTAAACTTAGCTGAAAGACCCCATCTTACCTTACCCTCGCTGCCTAAATAAATTGGAGCAGCCAACTTTTGCGCTATGCTTTTTTCAGTTTCATTTGTCCTCCAAATACTACTTCCTCCGTCCCCCTCCTCCCCCCCCCCCAGAACAGTGTTGAAAGTATAGAAAATATCATAGCAGCCACATGAAAAAAAGGTACTCCCCCACTTCTTTATTATTTCTATAGTAAATCAACACTGTTCCTAGGGGGAGAGGGGGGTGGCTGAATTTGCCTTTGAAAACTGCCGTTAGTGTGTTCCAAGACTTTTGGCAGTGATTGTACCTTAAAACAAAGGGCTAATCGAGCTCCAGTTACTTACTTTGCTCTTTATAAATTTCATTACTCCCTCGGGCCTATTAAAACTTTATCTTTTTGATAGGTTTACTGAATAGTTGCTATAGAAATGATATTAACACTTTTTAAAATGCAATCTTTCTCCACTGAATGAACTGCTTCTAAGGTCTTTCATGGGATAGCAAGTTGATGCGAACATAAATAAAAGACTTTAAGAGCTATTCGCCAGAAGATAAAAAGATTGGCAAGAATGTCCTATGGTTATTCTGTAAGTTTTGTGCCTATTCTGTTTTCTTACAGGTTTAGCTCACTTTTGCGTAGACCTTACACTAGTAAAGTTAGAGTTGAGCGAGGAGTTGAGTCACCTTTTTTCACAAAAGTTTGTAACCTTCTCTGCATTACCGAGTACCCAGCTTTAGCGAATCAAATTTTAAATTTAACTATAACAAATGGAACAAAAAATTTGTTTCTGCGCATATCCTCCGCACCAGGTTGATATCATGGATTTTACATCTCGCTTTCTGCAGACATTTCTCAAAAAGGACTTCAGATTTTAAATCTTCATCTTGAGATTAGTTTACCCTTCATGTCGTTTGGACGGTTCGGTCGCGCGTTACTTTGTTTGAATATTTAGACATTTCACCACAGCAACAAATTCCATTGCTAAATTTCCATAAAAAAGCTAAATTTTGAAAATGGGGAAATTTACTGCCTCACAGCCCAAACAACATGAAATTTTCGGCACAGACTAATTTTTACAGGAAGATTGAAATTAAAATCCTTTTTTTATATGAACAATTTTATAAAAACACGAGCCTCAAAAGTGGTCAAAAGATAAAAATAAATTAAGAACAAGCTGAGGCTGAACCACTGTAAAATGCAATTTTGAACAACGTCTTACCTCAAAAACGAGGATTTTTAGCCATGTATGGGTGCTTTTTCGGTGAATATTTGAACTAGTTGGCAAATGAAAGTTGTCTCACTCACCTTGTTGGCAAATGAGGCTTGAAAAATCCCTAGAGCAAAAAATAAAAGAACAACAATCCAGCCTCAGATTTTCGAAAAATTAAGAACAGTCAGCCAGAACTTAAATTCACTGGTTCTTATCAAAAAAATTGTATATTATCCATTTTTGGCAAATATGAAGATAAAGAATTGATCGGAACAGATAATGGAGTATAAAGTATGATCCTCTAGATTTTCATAAAACAATTAAACATGTTGGGTTGTGATATCCATTATGCGTTGAAGTTAAAGAAAAATCATTCTATTTTATTTCATTCAGAGAATGTATTCTTTAAGAAGCGTATAGAGACGCGGTTGCATTTGATTTTCTTCTCCTTCCACTTCCCAGGAGCTGTTTCATTTGCAGAGAGAACATGAGACGAAAATTTTATTTTCACAAAGGATTGCTTTGTGAATTTTATTGAATTAGGAAACAAAAGTTATCCTAAATTTAAATTTGTGCATAAAACTACACACGGAGATCATTTAAAGGCTGTTTCATGAAATGCCTCATTAAAATATATTTGTAATTATGAGAGAGTTATAGCATGGCAAACAGGGCTTGAAAAAATATTTTTATTCCTGGCAGCAAAATAAAAAAATCAAGATTTCCTGCGAAGCTTCGACAAAGTTTCCAGCCACTGAAAGTTATATTTTAAGTTGATTGGTTTATTTAAACTTTGTTCTAAAATTAACCTTCATACTAAAAAGTAACTAATTGTTGGTCCTCAATTTTTGATCAAAGTTATTCGAACAGGCATCACTTTGTTTATACTGTATTAGATGATCAAGGAGAAGGTCATCGAGCAAAATACTGATCGAGCACATACAGCTTGTTTGTTTGTTCAAGGTTTAAGTTAATCTGTAAATCTCTAATTTAATATCAGTATTAGCAAACCAGATACTATTGAAGTATTGATGTAAGAGTACTATTTAATTTTTCAATAGTTAAAATAAATGTTTTAAATCCGTGGTGGTGCTAGAGGCAAAGATATCAGCCCAAAATGCTTACATTCTTTTGAGCTAGCGTTTAAAAATGATGTGAATGCCTGTAGGAAAGTATCAAAAATAATGGACACATCCACAAAGGCAATAATAATACACGAATGTTTATACAGGAATAGCCTATCAGTATGACCAGCATACTGTTATCATTAGGGTCCTGTGCGTAAGGAAATATCCAAAATAAAAGTATTAAATTAATGTAGCTAAAAATTTCATATAATTAAGTAAGATCATGTACTTGTGTTCTGAATAAAATCCTAGAGTCTAATTTTCTTGCTGAAATAGGAATTTTGTTGTAAACATGCGCAGCAGTCACAAAAAAACTTTTACGACCAAATTCATTTTTCATCTTTGGTACTTTTCATGGTCCTTTCTCTCAAAGTAATAAGTAGATATTTTCTGCAGTTGCCGAGTCGACTGCAGAAAATATTCATCTTAAATGAAATTGACCTTACAAGACTGGCTGTCTTTAAGTCTCTTTACTTACCTAGAATGGCTAATGTAAAAAGAGAAACGAACTTTGTTTATCTTCCTTAAACTATATTTGTCGCTGGAAATCATGCCTGAACTGCCGGAAATTTGGTATAACAGACGTTGACAATACCAGAAGATGGTATTTTGAAAGCTAAACTTCGTTTTTGATAGTAGTGCAGCACAAAAACCAAACAGTTTGTATGTAAATCACAAGAAAACAGCGTTCCATAGAAAAAGAGTAACATACATTTAATATTCATATTAAAATCAAGCAATGGCGATTTCACGCTAAAGATTTCCAGGCAAACAGCAACAAGTCGGACATTTTCCTGCCCTGATGGCAAATTATCAATATTAAAACTATCATTACCCAATCATTAGGTATTGTGAGTCCCCTTGCTCCCGTCAGTTACGAGTATGGAGCCTCCCATAAATTGACACCAGCTCAGTTGAAAATTCCTTATGTCAAAGGACAGTTATGTTTGAAAAGTTATGTACAGTTACGTACATGTTATGTACGTACAGTTATGTACAAAGGACAGTTATGTATGAAAGGAAAGAAATTTGAGAGTCAATACTTTAATCAAAATACTGCTATCTCGAATGAATTTTATTCCCATAACTCCATCACCAAAGTCAAAGTTCTGCCACTCAAAACAAAATGACAAAAATTACCTTCGAATTTTTCTAAAAGTTCTAGAACTTTTTTTCATAAATGATAACGTTGCGACACATTTTTTTAACATTTGCGAAACTTTTAAGTTAAGAAATAAATGCTATTTTTTAAAATTTATAAGTTCAATCACAGGCTTGGTAGTTAAGAGAAAAGCCATTTAAAGCTCTGATAAAAACCTGTGTATAAAATTGGTCATTAATCTTCGGAAAATTCGTTGACATTTTGACATTTTGGCATTAAAGATATAAAAGTCTTTATTCAATTGTAAAGAAATTGAATCGAAACTATGAAAAAATTTTACATGCTGCTAGAACACTCTATAGAACAAATCATATCATATAGACAGTGGCGAAGCTGACCAAGAACAGGTGGTCCTGCTCAAAGGGGGTCTGGGGGCTACGCCCCCAGAAAAATCGCGTGAAGCCACGCCCTAGAGACCCTCGGAAAGGGGGGAAACGCCCTTCTGGATATGTTGAAATCAAGATTGCAGTGAAACATTCTTCACTGCCACATTTTGGAAAAAAGGGGATGAAGGTTCGGATCCTTGTCAAAAGAGCATCACAAAAGTTCTTTCTAAAATAAGTAACATTAGAAAATGTTTTCATTGATTGAAAATTTTGAAATCATTGACTAAAAAGAAATTGCTTGTACAGATAGGCATATACAGTTGTAATACAAACTGGAAACATAATTGATTCAAATTATTTAAAAAAAGTAAAAATATTTTGTCACAATATGGATATGTCTGATGCACGGTAAATAGGGTCTTGAATCAATTTGTTTTGAATATCAAAGGAGACCCCTGACATTTTGCCAGTACAATACAATCTGAGTCACCGAGTACAAAAGCTCCCAGTAATTACCATGGTTTTCCTTTTCATCCTTTTCAAAGCGTCCTTTTCATCGGGACCTCTGAATTGTATGGTAGTTCCTGTTTAAGGCAGGAGGACGAACTGCTGAAATTAAATTTAAGCAAGCCTTTTTTCTGTCATGCACACTTCATCTCCCCTCGATCTCGACTTTCCTGGTATAAAAAAACGAAGATTCTCTCTCGGCAGCGGCTGCTAACTTTTTCTACTGTTTATAATAGGCCTTCGAATATGACTTCCTTTGCTCTCTGCAGTCTGAGAGAAAACTCTTAAATGTCAGGTTTCTCGCGATGTCTGTGATATTCTTGACCTATAACAGTAAATAGGACCAACAGAACGACTCTAAACAATTTTATTTCCATAAGTACCACTCGTCTTGAAACGATTGATTCTTGTATAAATCAAGTGACGACGGCCGAAGCTTCTAGCAGCAAAACTTCTTCAACAGCAGAATCATGACGGTTACAGTTAGTTTTATCCATGATTTCAAAATAGTTAAGCCTGACTATGGCCTGAGTGAAAATTCTTTGTGACCTGTGACCACGGTGCAGAAAATCAACAAATTATACCGAAACATAGGGCTCCAAGCAGTGGCGTAGCGTGACTTTTTCAACTGGGTATTCTCTATTAAACAAAAGGGTGGGGCAGGGTGTGGCTCGATGGGGCTTGGTGAAAATAGAGGGATAATAGGAAGATTAAAAGGACTAGCTTTTGACATTTAATCTATTACTTTAACACTTTTCTTTTTGGTTCGGTTGGCAAGTACTGCACTGTCAGGGCATTACTATGATGAAAACGATACTTTGCTAAAAGGACCCAACGCAAATATACTCTTCGAACTCATTCTTGCATCAAAATTCCATTTTATCAAAAGTAATTCAAATCAAAACGTATCATTGAAAATCAGTAAAATTTTGCTGGTCGAAATATGTCCCAATAGTTGTTGTTGAATCCTCTAAAATTTGCACTGATGTAAAGAGGAAGTAACTGTAAACACCTAATCTTGATACCTTAATACAAAAGGGCTTTCAAAAGTTTCGAAATTATTCACATAGGGCATTACACGAGTTATAAATAGCTTGTGGTATGCAGTCTAGACTTTTTCTTCATGGCCTAATCGTGATATTTTCAATACAAGTTAATGTTTGAAAGAATCGAAGGTAATGAGATGAGACTGCACAATAATGCAAATAAATGCGCTCGAATAATGCAAACAAAATAGGCCAACAAGATAACTGAATACACCAGGCAACTATAAGGATATTATCCAGGCCTATCTGCATTTACTTTAATTCCGTCTCATAACAAAATTAGAAGCATCCCTGATTGACAAGCAATAACAAAATTGACCTTTCAAGAGGGCACAGATCTGAGTCAGTGTAGTATTATGTAGAAGCCTACCTTACCTTTCCACTTTGCTGTTGGTAGATTAAGATTAGGGGTCAAATGAGAGAATGATTATGAAACAGTAATACGGACATTGCAATAGCTTTTGAATGAAGTCATGTTTACTGTTTTCGATGAAGATCCATCACTCCAACCGCTCCGACGTCCATTATCTGTTTATATCGATCTCAAAACGAGACTATTTTGAACCAACTTTGAGGCTGTACGCTGCATATTTCTCAGCGTACAGGACCATTGTTTTAGCTGATTAACGGCAAATATTATTCATGGAAAGGAGCATTTTGATTGGTTAAAGTACCGTCTAGGGTATTCACTGCGTATTCATGACCGATCTCCATTCAACATGAAGTAGCTCAATCTTCAAAGTTAGCTTCAAAGATCTCCCAGCCTCTCTATGCGTCGCAGTGTTGTTTCCATGAATTTCGTGATATTTTGTACTTGTACAAAATGTAGAATATCGAAGGTAATGAATTCAACCAGAATCAATTGCCCCAAAACATTTTTTTAGTTATTACAAATATACGTCGTATTAATATTTTTTCTGAGAAATCTCAGGGTATTCACTGAATACCTTGAATACCCGGACGCTACGCCACTGCTCCAAAGTCTAGGTCCTGCCTTCGTGAAAGAGCAGGACCTGAGGTCCTGCCATTTCTGAAGGGCAGGAGTGCCATTGTTTTCTTCTATTGTGAGGCAGGACCAAAAACAGGGCTACAAGGCGTTTGCCCATTGTTGGGCAGGACCAAACATAGGGTTTAGTCCTGCCTAATTTTTGACGATATCAATTTACGAACGGGATACTCGAAATTCCATTCCAGTCACCCTGTGTCTCAGAATTGTAAAAGGGCACAGCCACGAAGTATAAGTGTAGAATAAGACAAGAAATGCCTTTGAATCAGGCATATAATGATTTCATAAAATGAATAAATTTTTAATATTTTAAAAATTGTTATCTTTGGAAATTTGTGGTCCTGCCCGGCAGGACAAGCAGGACCTTTGGCTTCGCCACTGCATATAGAATAGAATTCCAGTTTGCTGCGGTATCTATAACCTTTTACAATTCAAACAATGAAATTAAACATATTTTGACTAAAAAAACAGCCCGTAACATTTAACATTTAATATGCCCAAACAGGTAAACCCGAGCTGCAACAAGACTACTCTATCTCAATCTTCAATAGTCTTTTTCCATGCATTCCGGTTTTTTCTCTTGTGTTGTCTGGTTAGTGAACGTTACTAGCAAAGTGACGCACGCTTCTCTTTTACCTTTAGCTTTAGGTTTGAAGAACTTTATCTTGCTGCAACTCCTTTATTCTATCTTGGTTGCAGTGCTTTCATTTCATGATTTTGTTTAAAAGTAAAATGTTTAAATCACTCTACCAACAGGGCTCTCGAGAAGGCAAAATATAGGTGCTTAATGACTTCCTGTCGTTCGCACATGATAAGTAACATGTGCATTGAGCAATATTTGCAATCATGTTGGTAGCGCTCGGGGTCAAATAGGGAACGGGGTCAAATAGGGAAATCGGGGTCATATAGGGAAATCGTTAATAACTCCAAAAATTGGACAGATATCTCAAAACCAACCTCAGAATCGGATTCGGCATGCCTCAATCTACCTTTTAGATGCTTATTTAATTCAACTACGGCAATTTTTACAGAATAAATGATAATGTTTTTCTTCTACGTTAGCTTGATGCGTGTCTCCTCCGTAGCGACGGGAGCAAATAGGCAAAACACATTGAAAAGCATCGATTTAACTAAAAATAAATAGCAAAAGGTAGAAATATCAATATAAAATACACATTCTCTTCATATTCATCCAAATTTCACACATCCTGCGACGAGGGTTACAAGTTTTCTCTAAATAAATCAGCTGAGTGATCGACGCGCTCGGGGTCAAATAGGGAAATCGACATTTGGGGTCAAATAGGGAAATGACTAAAAACTGCAAGAAACAAGCACGAAAAAGAAAACTAACCTCATTCCAAGGCAATGAGTAATTAAATCTGCTCTTTCTATCCGTTTGTCTGCTAGAAATCAAGCTATATCGATAGATAGATACAATTCAGACAACGTTCGACACGCACTTAGGCCCTTGTTTACAGATTGATCTCCTCCACAGTTTCGGGGTCAAATCACTGATCAGTGGGTCAAATAGGGAAACAGCTGCCTAAAGCCAATAATTGTTAGGAGCCCTGTCTTCTGACATTTGTGCCATTTGTCTTGTTATTACGCACCAAATTGAGGAAATTTTTAAATTATCATTCAAAATTTCATTTACGAATTCACGGAAAAATCACGTTTCACGCTTCACGTAGGAATCTTAATTCACGAAATTACCCATAAAAAATCGAGATTTCACGATTTCATGCACGAAAATATGGCCAATAACGCATCACGCAAAAATACGGGGGGGGGGCCCTCTAGAATCGCAGCGCATCGAGATTATTTTAACTTTTTTTGTAAGAATTGATTTATATTGTCATTGACAAAGCCTTAAATATTCATTTTATATGTATATTTTAACACCATTTCTTTGATCAAACCACGAGAAAAGACATTTTTACTGCAGCGGGTAGACAAGAAGGAAACATCCTAACGGGCTTTTTGGTCGAAGAGACGGCACAGCGATATCTTTCTTCGGAAGCCCAGGTTCACGAACAGTAAACATTCAGACTTGCTGCGATCATCAATATCCCTATTACACGCTGACTGTCCCGCACAAAATGTTTGTTTACAGTCACGTGACCCAGACATTTGTGCCTTGACTTCTGGGCCAAAAAACAAAACATAACTGACTTGGCTTCGGTTAAGATCTCCAGAGATGATTCAGATGTCTCCTACTCCGTTAATTGAGCCCTGCCCTTGTAATTAATGCTGTGAACTGGAGTTCGATTCTCTCCAAGACCATTAATCATTAACAACAACAAAATTCGTCAGATAACTTTTCGGCGGATAAACTTTGTCGAAAAAAAATTCGGAGAACTTTTCAGAATTTCTTCGTGACAAAATTTCGTCATGGATATTTAACAGAGAGATAGCAACATATTACGAAAATATTAAGAGACAAAACCTTACAGGTTGCTTTATATTCAATCCAATTGGTACCTAGCTACTTCGAGGAGACTTTTTCACACAGAAAAGCATGTTAGGAGAACCAGATCAAGGCGGTAGCTTTTAGACGGTATACTCAGTTTATGCAAAGGTGGGGTCAAAAAAGATGCTTTTAGCATTTAAAGAGTAGCTACTCTATATCTAAATGGTATGAAAGTGTATAAACAGAGTATTGATAAAAGTGTATAAATATAATAGTGTGAATATAAGTATAATATTCCGAAAGCAAAAACCATCTCCAACACTAAAAGTTGGCCTGGAAATTTTGCTTCCTGCGGAGTTCAGAATTTGGGTTAAAAAATGCAAATACCTTAAACGAATGAAAGAAATAGTACAGATGAGTGTAAAAAGACAGAGGTAAAATCTTTTGAAACTGGCGACAAAAGACAGTTAGAAAAGTAGCGTAGCCAGGGTGGTAGAATTGGGGGGGGGGGGGGCAAAGGCTATGATGATGGTGATGATGACGATGACAATGATGATGATGATTCAAAGTCTTAAAAGGAAAAAAATGTCGTCGTTATCAAATTCCGTCTTATTTTGAATTTAGTCGATAAAAAATTTCGGCAAAATATTTGTCCGAAATTTTGTCACGGCGAAATTTTTTGTAGTTAATATAGATCCCGTTTACACGAGACAAGTTTCAAAAGGGTCCCTATTCGTTTGAATTCACTTCCTCCTGTTAAGGTCTCGTGAAAACAAAATGCCTCAGTATAAAGATCTATACAGATCTCAATTGGATACATATCTTTCTGGAACTGGTTTCGTGTAAACGGTGTCATAATTGGGCAATGCCATCAATAGTGAGGTGTAATGCCACCAATAAAGGTTCACCTTTCTTTGCTATTCTAAAACTGCAATCGGGGCTGTGACCGACGAAATCCACTCATCCATAATAATGAAAGTGTTTCTAATGAACAAGTCTGTCCCTAGAATGCCCTCTCACTTGCATTTACTTTAACATCTAGAAGACTTATGCTGTCCCTAGACTTATGCTGTTCCTGAGTGTTGCTCCCTAGTTAATTTAACGGTATAACAGCTACTTTCAAGAAGTTTTTGAAGGAGTCAACCTTGTCCTCACAACTCGACCAGGCGAGAACGTATCATGGATGAACTTCATCAATACATTTTTCAAGCAATTTTTCTTCCAATTCTTTTATGTCATATAGACACGTGGAATGCTAGCAACACATGTCCAAATGAACCTCGTTTGTAAAATTAAATAGGTACATGTTCTCATTTACTCTTATGCGTTCTTATTTTCTATTTACGATTTCAAACATTGCTGGTAAAATTTTTGATTTCCAGAAGGGCTATGTCATGCTGCAAGACATTGATGAAAGACTGCGAGTTGAAGGATGCTATGAAGTTGAAGATGTAAATGAAAAACTTGAAAACCTTTGGAATTGTCTTCAAAGATCTGACGAATTGTCAAAAACATTAACAGGTCAGGTTTGCATGCTTCGTGAAAAGCATCAAAAAGAAATTAGTGAAATGATAATGCAAGTTGAAAAACTGAGGAGCATAACTGAAGACCAAAGTACTGTGATTTCACTTTTAAGAGACGAAAACAAGCAACTGAAAAAGCAGCAGTATGCTGAACATGTTCAACCTTCAAATGAGGATTTTGATGTCGAAGAGGAAATAGACCAACTTTTGATAACAGATGGAATGGTTGAAGTGATGGGCCAAAGCTTGAAGGAGAGATTCAGTCGGCTTGCCTTTAGGTTCACTGAATACAAGTACCTTGTCAAGACACTTGAAGAGGACAAATACAACTTGCAGCAGTACCATGAAAGTTCAAAAGAAAATAGAAAAAAAATCGCAAAGGTTGAACATATTTTTGGTGAGGAAAATAAAGACAAGGCTCAGGCGCTAGCGATGGAAAAATTAAAGATGGAAAAAGAGTTGATGCAAAAAGAAAGGACGTTGAGAGAGGCGCAAATGGCCATCAGTAACCTGCAAAGAAATCTTGAAAACAAAACGATGAGTCACAAAAATGAACTTAATGAAATTAAGAAGTCTTACGAAGGTAATATTACCCACAATTCTACGATTTATGCTTACATGAAACCACACTTTAAACGCTCTGAAAGTATTATCTCTAGGTGATCGTCCCGGGGAGGGGTGGTACTCCCATTAAGTCCTGGCTGGGGGGTTCAGTCGATTTGAGGGTCTTACCAAATGGCTACGAAATGGCTACCAAATGGCCCCGTTTCGATAATAACACTACCACTTCGGGGTATTGCAAGTAGTTGCTCCCTCTTAGGGGAAACTTTAATCAGCTGCTGAGTTTAGCTTGCGATTTATTATAGAAAATTAACAAGATCTTATCTTTCCCGAATCAACAACAGTCATTGGCGGAGAAATTTGTCAAAGTAGGAACAGGCGAGCACAAAAATTGATGCTACCAAGGGCATTATTTCGGTACTTATCCTACCGTTTGAGGGTTATTGTCATAAAAGACTACCATTTGAGAGTAACGTTCTAACACTTCAGTTTTGACCCTCTTTGACCCTGACTGGACCCCACTGTTAGGCCGCAATGGGAGTACCCCTGGGGTGATCGTCAAATTGCTTGCATTACAAAATGTTTCGAGTTTTCAAAAATTCTTTATTTTGACCCAGGTTTCCCTACATGAGCTACATAAAGCCTTTTCTCTTATACTCACAGCTTGCACAGCAGTTTAAATAAAGAAAATACATTTTAGTAGCTTATTTGGCCTTTTTATCTACAACGAAACAAACCAATAGGAAAGACCGCCTATCTATCAGAGCTCGGCATGGGGCAGGCAAAGATTTTTTGGATGGAGTTTTACATTTTCCAAGCAAATGAAAGCAGAAGGATTGTTTTCCTCAGGGGACCGACAAAATTGGTCCAATTAGAAAAATTTGAAATTATTAGAGACTCGAATAGCAGGTTTTTTATAAGGGATATTTAGAATATTTTCAAAAGACCTGAGACAGAGTTTCACAGCTTAACAGATTGAGAAAACTAAGAGCAACAAATGAACGGTGATTGTAATCATTGACGAAAATGCTGACATCTCTAAAGTGTGATTTCAATCACTCAATCAGTCAGTCAATCAATCACTCCAATCATTCAATCAGTCAATCAATCAATCAAAATCTCGATTAGTGTGTCAAAAATATTTAGCTTACAAGCTAATTTGGAACACAACGAAAAAGGAATATTAAGTTAAATAAATGTATAAAATATGAAACTTCAATCTAGTTATTAAAACATAAAAATCCTATGTACAACTAAGCTATAGTCTGCACTCTAAATGATTTTATGTGTACTAAATTAAATATTCTTCCCAGCAAGTTGAACAGTGTGTAGCTTGATGATGTTGATCTTAACTGCCTTACGTTACAAACGTAGAAATCAAAGGCATTTTGCTCAATAGTTTGGAGTCGACAAACCACAAAAAATCTTCATGGAGAAGACCAGAAATGATTTGCATCATTATTATATTTGCATGATACTTCTATTTCATTTTATTACGTTTATAAGAATTGTGACAAGTATCAAAATCTAAGAGATTTCCTTGATTTTCCATTTTTTCTTTAAACTTCAATGAAATTCTATTTTCATGAAATTTATGAACAGCTTTAAGGAGGGAGGGAAGAAGGGAAAGAGGAAAGGAGAAAATGAGGTAGTGAAGGAGTTTGGTTGGGAAATTTAGAGGGAGTAGAGGGCGGAGTTTGGGACGGAAGGAGAGACGAAAGAGTGTTAAAATATTGGATCCGTAGATGTTTCTCGACCCGTTTACAGTGAAGCGCTTAACTTTACTTTCATCTTCATGGGTGTCAATTCCAGGAAACTGATTACTTTGTGCAAAGACAAATCAAAAATTAAAAATCTAGTGCAAAAATCATTAACTAAAATTCTAAAAGCATTTTTTGATTACCAGATGCATTTCAGAAGAGTGTCAATGAGATAGAAAAAGAGCAGAGGGAGACAAATCGAAAAGTTTATGATACAAGAAGACTTGAAATTGACAACCAAATGATGCAGTTAGAAGTTGAGAAGCTTGAAACTGAAAGTTTGAATTCACAGAAAATGGCAAGTAGATTTTAAGTTTCTTATCACGTAAATGATACTTGTTTATAGATAGAAACATTGCAGCAAAGAACTTGCAAAACTCGCCGTTTAAAAGATGTTCTTAGCCAAGAAGGTGCATATTCTAAGTCTACTAGAGGTAGATAGAAGTGATAAGTACACCTTTTCAATAGTATTATATTTGTTTGTATGATGTCATTGTAACGAATTACTTATTAATGCATACATTGATACAGCTAGATAAAGCAGAAACAGCAAAAAGAGAGTTACAAGATGAAGTTTCCGAACTGCGCTGCTTGAAAGACCAAATGGCAGCTGAGTTGGCCACCACAGCAAAAGAGGCTGCAGAGTCCAAGGTGTGTCCTAATATCAGTTTAGAATTGATTTTCATTGATTTCGATCAATATGCTAAAACATGTTTATCCATATTAAAGCTAAATTGATTATTCATAGATGATTTAATTAAAAGCAAGCCAAACCTTAGAGTCATTTTCATATTTGTCTATTTTATTAATTGCTTCCATTGCTGTATAATGCTCCATACGATGTCTATTTTAACATTTGCTTCATAGAATCACTTCCATTGACCATTGCTATATATTGAACAATGTTTTTCTCAACAATTCCAGGATTCATTTCTTCGTGATCGTTCACTCATGGAAGCAAGGTAAAATATTTCTTCAATTTCTACCTTAGGCAGGAAATAGTCTCAAGGAGCGGGTTTTTTGAAATAAAACATTTGTTCATGTAACTACTTTGCTTTGGATTTGGTTTCAGTAGCCTAAACTTTTTGAATGCATATCCCCTTCCCTTTCAAAAAGCCTGATTTTGCCACAAATCTTTTGAAGTAAAATGTGTTACAATTTTCTTTATTTGCATCTTTAACGGGTTGAATTATTTAAAGCAGGAGGGTACAATCTACAGCCAATTTATGTCATAGGCAACACTTGGTTTGCGAGTATTGATTTCAAGTGATCAAATGCCCAATTTGAATCTCTTTTGAACAAGGAGAAATTGCAAAACTTGATTAGAGTTTGGTCAGATGAAAGTAGCTTGAGGAAAGTTGTGTATAGATGATTCTGTATATTTCTTTCGTTTAAATAGTGGTGCATGGATGGAACCAACATTTCAAGTATAAGGACGAGATGAACGTTTGGAAAATGAGTCAATGTTCTTTATAGGTGAATAGAAATCATAAAAACGGTCGAAGAACATCATATTGTCTCATCCATTCAATTTCTATATTACTTTTGATGATACATTCCGCTTGATTTTGTTACAGTTATTTGGAAAAGGTAGACGAGTTGACAAGGGAAAAGGATGCTATGCGTGAACGAATCCTTCAACAGGAAGAAAAACTGAAACAAAATTTAGAGGAAGAAAGAAATTTTGAAATGAAGCTGTCTACTCTGTTATTACAATTGCATTCAAAAGAGCAGGAAATAGTGAATCAAAATAAGTTGCTACAAGAAAAAGTGAGTTTTTCAAGGTTGATTCATCTTTACATTGTTTGCAAATTGTTCTTCGCTGGCAATTTATACTAGTGGTTTCGATATTCGTCTTGAAGGTTTGCTTGTCACATTTTCTTTATACCCATCAGGAAATCAAAGTTGTCGATTTGAATGCACAAATGAGTGACATAGCAAAAGAAACAAACGAGTTAAGAAGAATCGTGGCAACTCAAGAAAGGAAAACTCATGATGCCATAAAAAAGGTCAGTTTTCCAATGAATTTCTTCTTATTAACATTTTTTGGAAGCTAGTCCAAACTTTGCCGTGTAGCATCGTCACCTTTTGCAAGATACACCAAATAATTGTTTTTATACTTTACATTTGATGACGATGAATCTTACCAGTTGGCCAGAACCCCTACATAAAATTTGCATAAATCTGTATTCGATCTTTGTAAAGTCTCTCTCACGTAAGCCTCTTTTTTTTGCATTGCCATTATTCACTGATTAGGCAATTCAGCCTTGTTTATTTTTGCGTCGTAACATATGCACACAATCTTATCGTATTCATACCCGTCAAGAGTCATTAGAGGCTTAAGAAGAGGGGGATTTATAGAGAGGGGAGTTTATTTTAAATTTTTGCTTGATAAAGGGGGCTTAATAGGGCTCAAAAGAGAGAGGGACTTTTACGGTATTATAGAGATTATCACCTCTCGATTTCTGGTCTCACGAAAAGGTCCTCTTATAGAAATTTGCAGCTCAGATGCAATGCAATGTAATGGTTTCCTGTCAAAACTTTGCACCAACTCAGAGTCGTTCGTGGGTAATTGTAGGTCATATGTGCATGATGATTAGATTTTTATACTTATGATCGCTACTTATGTAAATTTAAACAGTCTTATCTCATACGGTTAACGGTTAAAATGCTAAATGAAAAAGGAAGGACCCTTTTTAACGCTTTTTCTCAGGTGCGCATACAAAACATAACTGACCTATCTTTGCAGAATTCTGAATTAACGAAAAGATGCAACGACCTGCAGTCTTCATTAAAATTTACCGAGGATCACAAAGCAGGTAAGAGAAACCTTTATTAGAAATCCTCAGTAATCGGAAGTCTAGGTAACGAATGAAACTGAATCAGGAATCGATAATTGCTAATAGTTATAATCTAAATAAATTTTTTTGCGGTACAGAATTTGAAAATGGCTTTGGAAAAAGCAAACATTTTACAACATACTAAAAGCTTTTTCGTTTGACACTCCTCAGAGCATAAAACGTCAGAATCAGGGTCCGAAAGAACGCGATGAAAAATATATACCCAGTTGTGGATCGAAATAGGCGTGGATCGAAATAGGCTAATCTAAACTGCACGCTTAACTGGAAAAACTTAAAACGATCTTTCTGGACAACGACTATCGATAAGACGTCATTTTATCTTAGACTATGTTAAACGCGACATCATAGATTTAGAAAAACATTTGCAAGATCACATTTAGTCATTGGAGTGCCAAGTTGGCCCTTACTGGCCCTGTCCTTAGTTTTAGATTTTCCTAAGATTTTCATCATGCCGACTATTCCACAGCTATTGAAACACTTGAGTTTGCCCATTTATCGCGGGAAGCTTAGCATTTTTTCATTCAATGAGCAGAAGAGATGCTGTTTTAAGCAATTTGCAGCATTATTTGGTCCCTCAACAACATCACAGTTGGTTTGAAAAGATGGGTTTAACTTTTTGTGACATATTTTATTGATTGAATTTTGATGCAAAATATCACGAAGTGGCCGCTGCAAGTAGGCCCATTGTAGCTCCAAAAATTCCGACTAAAAAGTTTAGCATATTCTCTAAGAACAGTGAATAAAATGAACAGTTCTAGACACCGAAGCAAAAAGTAAATATCCTCGAGTTGAATTTTATAAGATTTCGCAAATTGGTGCAAAGAGAAACTTTTTTATTGAAAATGTTTCGCAGGTACTTCAATCATCATCGCTCAATTTTCATGCTTTTGTAAATGTTGATATTGTTTGAAAATAGGCAAAAATCAAACATTTTCTTGCAATCGCTATTTTTGGTATTAATCTTTGATAAACATTTAATTATTTTCTAGCTAAAGTGTCTTCTTACAATCTTTATATAATTTGCTTAAGCTATTAGAATTTTGAAGTTTAGCTAACAAATTTTGCTGAGTGCCACCTTTTCTGTCTCAGCCTGTGCAATACTCACTACGTTTATACTGATAAAACGGTACGACTAGTTGCATATGTTCTGATCTTATTTGTTATATAAAGCCAATGATCCAACAATGCCTCATTTCTTTCATATTATTTTCAATCCTAGACTTGTTAATGAAAATCTATCTGAAAATCTAATAAAAATAATTAATGAAAGACAAATAAAACATTATCTCCCTTAAGATATCAGCAAGAAATTGATAAATGTAAGTGGGGAGCTGGCATCTTCAAATGAACATGTAATTCAATTGAAAGAAGATGTGCATTCACTGACATTGCAAGTGAAAAGGCATGAGAATGGGTCAGCAAAAGAACAGGTGAGTTTTGGCTTCTTGTAAACCTTTTATCGTTGTAGACGTGAAATATAAAACCAATCTCATCGCAGTGGCACATTCTTAGTGATTGTTTGTAAGAATCTATTACTGATTGTAAGATGATGAAAATTTTGTTTGAGTAGAAAATCAGAAGTGCATTGCAGGGGCAGATTCAGACTAAAATGTGAAATTCTCAAAACCTATAAATACCGGCAGGTTGAGCCCACTTTTTTTGAACGCCCAGGTAACAGATTTATGTTATGTATTCCAGAGGTGGAACTGCAGCAGGGACGTTGGAAACATTTAGAAGGTGGGGGCACAGGGGTTTAAGGGCACTTTAACCACACCCTTTATTCTAAGATCCACACTCTAGAATACAAAAGGTTTCTGGAATAAAGAAATTGAAATATAGAAGTGAATATAGAACCCAAAATATAGAGCCAAAAATCAAGAATTGCATTCTCTTCAATGGTTAAAAGAAAATATGATCAGTATATAAACGGAAAGGTAGGAAAACTCAATTGCATTACTTAATGAAGAACTATCTATAAACAGTTTTGACATTATTGACAATGGTAATATTCAGTATAGCAATCTAGGGAAAGATGGGTTACATGTAAATGAAGGGGGGGGGGGTAAGAAAGTTTTCTGGTAACCTGAGTAGGTATTTTAAGCATTCCTAGGGGTCACTCAGCTCAGCAAAAAATAAAGCAACAGGTAGAATTAGCGCTCTTGCGAAAAAGTGTTCTCAAAATAGCGTTTTCAAAAACATAGCAAGTCTTTTGTAAAAAAACCTTGGAAGTGAGATTGTGTCCAAGTGAAAATGATATTGATATAATTGGCTTGAGTGAAACTCGATTAAATATGTATGTTTGTATGTATAATTTTGCCATCAAATAAATTATTAATTAAGAAAACGAAAAAGATCTAATTACAGATATATAAAATTTAGAGATAGAAGTTAAAAACGTAGACTAAAAACATCTTAGGTTGAAAATGGCAGGGATAACATTAACAAGGTCAATACGATTTTGGCGCCGCCCCTGTGAAGGACTAAACGACCTCACGATTCTTACTTGCGAGAAAGAAATTTTGGACAACGTAAATTTAGATAATATAGTGGAGCAATGGGCAAGTCGTAGAAGGAGAAAAATTAACACCTGATTTTTGGACTATGTATGTTTTGATGCACTTATCAAACTAACAGTCTTCATGATCGATATTTCAAATTCACGAAATCTAGAAACTTTATCATACAGCTGAATAATTGTTTACTAGACAATTTATAAGGTTTTGTTGGTTAAAAAACTATTAAAGTTTAGGCCTTCATACAAAATAAGAATTGACCTTCGTCAGTCGGAAATCTTGAGTCCTTCACCCCCTCAAAAATATCTGCCGATTTATGTCCCTGCTGAAACAAAACCTGATACATTTATTTTCAGTTGTCTGAATTCTTTTGGTTAATCTTGATGAATTAGTGCGTTTGCTAGCAATCTACGAAGGGAGAAGTCAAGAAAATGTTGCTTTCTGAAAAGAGCCTGCCATTGAGTTTGCTTAGGATTCTTGTAGCCATCGATTCCCCGGACAGGTCCTCGTCGAGAATACAGCCTAAATATGTGACTGAGGTGTATTTTTTAATCTTGATGTCGCCTCTTCTGATGTCCAGTTTTTTCCTGTCCGTATGTTTATTCTCTCTACCAAAAAGTATCGATTTTGTTTTTTCCTCTCCAAAATGAATGAACGGTTTGTTATCAACAAACCATGTTTGTTCTGTTTAATTGTGTTTTTATTTCATTCACGTTATTGTCTCCAAATATAAGACAAGAGTCATCTGCATACAGAAGTAAGTCACAGTCGACTGCCTGTGGCATGTCATTTACATATAAAAAGAAAATTAGCGGGCCAAGATTAGAGCCTTCTGGAACACCACACGATAATTCACCAGGTGATGAGGAATCTTTTCCTATGTTTACATAGAAAGTTCGGTTAGTTGGATATGATCGAAGCCAAAGTATGACTGAGTCAGCAAAGCTTTTTTGTAGATCTATTAAAATCATGCCCATAAACATACTATTTTCAAACCGCTGAACTATTTTGTCGCTTAGATATGATAAACATGCGTCGGTTGAATGGTAGAGACGAAAGCCAGATTTGTAACGATAGATAATTTTGTTTTTATCGATATATTTTTGTATCTGCTCGTGGACAACTTTTTCAATTACTTTAGAAATTGGCGGCAGAAGTGAGATTGGTCGATAATTTTTTGGTTCATCTTTGTTCCCCTTTTTAAAGACCATCGAAATGTAGTGGGACATTGTACCTGAATGAAACAGTTAGGGACTCTGATGTGAACATTAAAGGTTTAAATATTTATAGAAATGATCGTAATGCCAGTGGCGTAGGAGTGGCAATTTATGTGAAAAAAGCTTGCTTAAACCAACCGTGAAGATCAAAAGTGACAAGCTGGAGCTTGAATCCACATCAACTCCTGCCAAACCTGTCCTTGTTATATGTTGGTACCGTTCGCCAACCTCATCGAAATCTCTTTTGAAAACTTAAGGGAGATACTGAGTAAATAAGCAAAGGAGGATGATTGGTGTCACTAACTGTGACTTCAAGAGCAATCAAAATGCCAATGCAAAGAACCTTAAATACAAAGATCTATTCCAAGTTTCAACTCACGCAGTAAATAAATAAGTACACAAGAGTTACTGTTACGACTAGTAAGCAAAACGACACCACACTTCAAAAACGCCAATAGACTTCACACCACAATTCACAACAACGAGCCCCAAAAACCTTAGATTGGGATGGTTGATCACTATATGGTGTATTGTATAAGAATAATTATTGCTTGGAGATTCGAAAAGAAAAAAGTAAAAATCATTGAGACTCGTAACCTTGACAAAAACGATAAGGACATTTTCCGGAACAACCTGCGTCAGATAGATTGGCCAGTCACCCTAAATCCACTCTACAAAGATCCAAATGTAATGATCTCCACCTTTTCAGGAGATTTTTGAGCTTATCTTCATTTGAGCTTAGCTTATATGATGCATGCCCCGCTTAAGAAAAGAAGGGTATGACATGATTCTGCACCTTGGCTAAGTCAATCCATTAGAATCCTAATGAGGGAGAAGGATTTGGCAAAAAAGACTGCTGATCTCCAAAAAAATGGAGTAATAAACGACTGAGAAATAGAGTAACTGGAGAAATAAAGGCTACTGTACAGTCATATTATTTCGAGTTGATTTACGAAATAAGGACAACCCGAAAAAACGTGGCAGACTTTTAAATATATTGAGTCTTAGATAAACCCTCGAAATCAACAATGCCTGCCAGTGGCGGCGCCAGGGGGGAGAATGGGACTAGTCCCCCCCACTTTTTCAGAAAGATGGTCTCTGAGATTCATGCAAATCCGATGAGAAAATGGGGGGGGGGGGAGGGGTAGGCCTACGTTCTGTAAATTGTGTCGCAAGATTATTTCGAAGTAAAACACAAAATTTGTTATTAAATTACATCCTTAAGATTTATTTATCTTACAACAGGAAAACATGAATGGGTCAGATTATAATAATTTAATCCTTTGCAAGAGAATATCAATAGTTGTTTCCGTATATTTACGAAGTTCACTTCATCAACATTTTT
Organism: Rhopilema esculentum; assembly: GCF_057945365.1. Taxonomy (NCBI): domain Eukaryota; kingdom Metazoa; phylum Cnidaria; class Scyphozoa; order Rhizostomeae; family Rhizostomatidae; genus Rhopilema; species Rhopilema esculentum. Next base: position 16,079,656 of record NC_142824.1, read on the forward strand.
AACGTCTTAAAAAGAATAGTAATTATCTTCCGGCTCTCTGCCAGAAAAAATGATGAATTTGTTGCTGCATATCTTGACTTTCACTCATTCATCTGAAAGACAACGAAATGGCGTGTGCTTCTGTACGTGATCCGTCTTCTGAAAACGTTCTAAACATCGACAATGTCCTTGCAATGGGACGAATTAAGCCGGTTATCGATTTCCCAAAATCAGTTATTTCTGGGAAAGACTTTCGATTTCAGAAGATATGGTATGAGCAGTATGACTGGTTAGAGTATTCAATTGACAAAGATGCAATCTTTTGCTTTTACTGTCGCATCTTTGGGTCGCAGGGTAAGTGTTTTTACGTATTATTTATGGTTATTGGTTATTCCATCGTTATTCTTAGGCTAGCTGTCATATTTTAGTATATAAAACGCTTTCCCCATCTTTTACGGGCACAGTCGGGCGCAGTCCTACATTTAAAAAACCATTAGAGAGACATCTTTAGCCCTGTGAGAAATATTAAAAACTTCCTAATTAAAAATGCCCACGTGGGGAAATGGCTACCCAAATAACCTTTGTATGAAAATGTGTATTTCATACCACATTTGGAGCTTCACATAAGATAGTGGCAAGAATGTAGCACGTAACTCATGAAATATTCAAGAAAGTCCTAAATTTTTCAGTCCTAAGAAAGTTTTCAAAATCAATTCTTGAAAAACGGCCCACAACGCACAGCCGTCTTTGAAAAGTGGCTGAAAGAATTTTTCATAAATGAAGGACGCAGGGCCCTCCGATCTGTATCAGACACCCGTTGGACTGCAAGGGTCGACAATCTATCAGCCACTGCAAATACATTGCAGGCTTTGATTGCAGCACTAAGAGAGTTGGAGCCGAAAGAAGCTGCGTGTGCTGGTCTCTTAACACAACTAAACTCTTTTGAATTTGTGCTCAAATTGATGATTCTGAAAGAAGTCTTTGAGATTTCTAAGTATGCATCAGAATATCTCCAAAGGGCCGACATGGATATGGTAACGGCAGTCGACGCTGTTCAAACATTGATACGACGAATCACTTTTCTTCGAGACGAGAAGCATTTTGATGAATTGGTCTGCAAAGCCAAACTTCATGCTTCTAAGTGTAACGTCAATAATACCTTCAACGAAGCAAGTAAACGACGCCGCAGACTACCAGAACGCCTAGGAGATGGTCAAACTGTGCTTGACGCGACATTCAGTCACAGCATTGCAACTCCTTCAGAGTCCAGTCAGTCGGTTACAGCAGTAGGTAATTTTCGTCATGTCTTCTACTACCCCTTCTTGGATTTGATGCTCAACGAGCTTGGGAAGAGGTTCTCTGTTGAGTCATGTGAGGTGATGATGCAATTATCAGCTTTCAATCCACTTCACTGGAATGCTGGTAACCAGGGAAAAGTTGGCAAATTTGCGAGCCGTTATGGTATTCCTGCACAGCCGACCTGTCAAGAATACATGCTATTGAGAGAATCGCGATTCTTCACCAAGCTGCTGTTAGAAATGGACGAACGGAAAAAGAAAGGCTGGAAGAATCCGTGTTTACCATTAATTCTGAAGATGTTCCAGCAGAGTGACCTTGAGAGCCTTTATCAAAATCTACATTTGGTAATCAGAATTTCCTCGTGCATCCCCGTTTCTATAGCGTCTTGTGAGCGATGTCATAGCAAAGTGAAGCTAATTAACACTTATCTTCGGGCTACAATGACAGAAGATCGTCTGGAAAATCTTGTCCTGATAAGCAGCGAGAGGGATATTTCGAAAGAAATAGATTTATCGACCATTCGAAAGCAATTCGCTATCAAACCTAGGAAACTGGCCTTATAATCAAGTTGTGTTGAAAAAAACTACGAACGTTGTTTATTATAAGATTGTTTGTCATTGTTATTCATTGTTTTAAATTCTCGTTTTAGAATAATGATACCTTTTTGTTTGGCACTTCCCAATAAACAAGTTAAAATTAAAGTCTACAGGTTGTGTTGCTCTAATAATGTATGCAGAAAGAGAAATCAAAGGATCCTAAGCCATTTTGAGACCTCAGAAATGAGAAAATCCCGGGAGCTTCCGGGGGCTTCGCCCCCTGAATCCCTACCGAAGCGCTGCCCTGGACCCGTTGAGGGGCTCCTTACAGCGTCCCCAGACCTCAGCTGTTTTAGGCAACGGCCTCTGGCCATTGCATGCGTGCCTTCGGGACGCCATGTACACATAGAACAGCAAGACACAATTTTTAAAAACTTCTTGCACGCCCCGGAAAAAAATCACCCCCTCTTTTTTGGAGCTGGTGCCGCCACTGATGCCTGTGAGTTAAACATTGATGGCAAGATACAAACCAAGGAAGGAGAAATAATAGAGGCATTGAAATTTTATTTCAGTTCGACCAAAACTATCAAGTAAAATTGAGCAAGATGAATATGATGATCCTCTTAAACATATAGACGGTGAAAGGAACAGAATGCGACTCATCCCTACGGTCATTAAGCGACTAAAAATGGTAAGGCACCAGGGCCTCATAAGATTCCGAAAATGCTAATAAAGGACACCGCAGAACTCATTTGTAAACCGTTAACAATGATTTTCAACTCTTCTCTATAGAAAGAAATCTCTCAATATCTTCTTACTGGGAGATTTCAACTCTGATGTTCTTTCCAAAGGAAAGTCAAAAGATGAAATACTGCAAGGAAGACGGCTGCTTCAAATAACCAACCGTTATAAACTGAAAAATGGCATAACCTCACCAACAAGTATTTGTGAAAGCACAGAGACTACCTCTGATTTGATTTTTGTGGCAAAAGTAGCAACTTCAGGAACAGTTGAACCTGCCATTTCTGATCATAAACTGGTATATGTTACATTTGATGTAAAAGGAAATATTACCCAACCAGTATCAAAAGTCATAAGAGATTTCAAGAATGCAAATATAGAAAGCCTAAAAGATTCGACGGAAAAGGTACTGTGGTGAGTATGCAATGTATTCGAAGATGTTAATGATTCTTTATATATCTTTGAGGAGCTACAATGCCTGCCAAAAGTCTTGGAACACTGACATCAATTTCCAAGGTCAAAACCAATCATCCCCTCTCCCCCACGGAACAATGTTGGTTTACTATCAAACGGGTTAGGATTTTAGGTAGCACTTTCTTTTGCGCTTCTTTTATTATATTTCTTTAAATCATCAACATTGTTTTAGGGGGAAGGGGGCGGGAGTAGCAATTCTTTTTCACGGAAGGAATGAAAGATATCAAATGCAGCGTAAATTGGTGGGTGTTCCAAGAACTCTTGGCAGGCATTGTATATAAGGATGTCATAAATGAGCATATAAAGTTAAGAACGACAAAAGTAAGAGCAAAGAGACTACCTTGGGTGACTAGAGATATCAAACAAGCTATAAATAAGAGGTACAAAGTCCTGATAAAAAGAAAAGATCTTCTACTCAAAAAGTACAAGAAATTCTCAGCAAGCTTATGGAGCGTCAAATATGTCATCCAACGAATAGTCATTTGGCAAAAACGGGGATAAATCATCTAAAGCAATGGGGGTTCAAGCAGGGCTGTGGTACAGAAGGGCTACTTCTCTATCTTACTAAAAAGTGGAAAGCCGCACATGATGATGGGAATGATGTGGGAATACTGTTTGATTACTTTTAGAAAGCCTCTGACAGTGTGAATAGAGACATCACAAAAAAGAAGCTCCAAGCTGTTGGCATCTGTAAAGATATGTTTCACTGGATCTGTGATTATCTTGATGAAGTGAAGCAATATGATGAAGTGAATGGGAAGTTCTCATCAGTAGATGGAATTGACTCTGGAGTTCCACACGGGTCTTTACTTGGCCCGCGTCTATTCTCGATTCTTGCCAATCGGCGGGAAACCCCTTTATATATGAACTACGTGCATGGTGTTCAAAGAACCATCTTACTATACACACAGGTAAAACAGATGCAACGATTTTCTTGAACGCCAACTTTGTAAGGCCACTAAAGCCTGTTATGTTTGGGAAAATTATTATAAAATATGTCACAGAGAGCACTTCCCTGGGGGTCAAAATTGACAACAAACTAAACTGGATAAGTCATCTTATAAAAGTTACAAATAGTTTTAATAGTAAATTTGAAGAGATGAGAAGACTGAAGTACCTACTTATTAAGATTCAATAGGAGATATATTTTAAAACTGTGGTTAGTTCTATGACATACTATATTTCTGTTTGGGGCACAAGTTCTAATGTCCTCATGGATGATATTGATAATCTACATTGCAGCGCTGGGATAGTCATACACAGGATCAAATATAGAACCCTTACAAATGAAGAGATAATGAAAAAAGTAAATTGGCAGCCAATAAGTTATATTTATAAGAAAAGGCTGTTAACCTACATGCACACAACCTATTATGGAAACTGCCCCGCTCTTCTCTAAGGTATTTTGAAAAACGAGAGAGTAGAACTCGGAATACGTTGCAATTTGACATAAAGCGAAGAGATATTAGCAGAAAGAGTCTTAGATATAGAGGATCTCTTCTATGGAATGCAAATGCAAACAGTTTAAAAGGGAAAGAGAACACACATAACCATTTTAGTGCCACAAAAAACTACTAAGGCTAGCCGACTTTTTTCAAGGCTTCTGTTTTCATGCAACATTCTCTTGAATGCGTCTCTTGAAAGAGTAATATATTTGTAAATCAAAATCAAAATTCGTAATACATTATATTTGCAATTATTGTTACTCGTACAGAAACTCATGGAAAATGTTTTACTTTAGAAATAAATTTCAATTTTGTTAGACTTCATAAGGACTCTCTTTTGTGACAAGAAAAAGGACATTATTGTTTGGCTTCATAATATTTCATTCAAAAGGAATGTCGACAAAAGTTAGCTTCCTATATCCAGCCATTAATTCCATTAAATTTTGTCTGATCAATGGGCACACTAAAATAAGTAAATTGAAGCTTTTCTCGACTTTTTTCTTTTTGGAAGTAAACTCCATTACTCCAACTCGTGTCATATTAATTGTTTTTGCATAAGGTATATATAATGATGATGTCATGAGCGTGGTTGGAGCGATTTTTCAAAAAAGATGATAAAAAGTGTGATGACCGGGGAAAATGACGCCGTCGATCACGTGATTTCTATTGTGTTACAAAATGTATCCAAGGCTTAAAATATTCAGCAAGGCTGAAAGTACCCAAAATCAAGAGCAAAAACTAAGGTTAGCACTTTGCTTGATTGTTGTTAAAAATTTCCTGTCTAAACGTCTTTGTTGCGATCTTGTTCCGGCGCTTTAGGCCCTCTCGGCAGATGTGTTGGTTTATAACAGTAAACCAATCTTAATAGCCGAGTGAAAGCAATACTCCTTGATAGTTTGCAAATCACCAGCAGTCAATAACTGTTACAATTTTTCCAAAACATCCATACTTGCTACTGGTTGTTTTCAATTCATTCTCTAATCAAGCACATACGCATATTATTACCAAGCACTGCCACTTTGAAGTGTGGATTCTTGATCACATGGATTGGGGCTCCATGGCAAAATCTATTTCTTTGAGGAGCAGCCCGCAAGCTTCTCAATGTTCTCAAAATAGACAAAATTACATTAAATGTATGTGTGGCAAATGGCTTTACTACTTTATTTTGGCTGATTTTTCGCTCATCCAGGCCGTTGGTGGTTTGAAAAAATGTATGGCAATTTTCTGTTGTCAGCACTTTGTCAGCAGATTTTGTCACTTTTCTGCTGCCATGACAACTGTCGAACAATTTCATTGTCAATCAGTCGGCTTTGTCGAGGAGGTCGTTAACCGCCACCTCTTTGTGCGGAAGGCAATTATTTTCGGAGCGTTGCTCTGCCAAGACTCTGCTAAAGGCCTTCAGTTTTTTGGCACGAAAACGGTGCTGCATCACAGCTCGGTTCTCCGCAATGGATGGAAGTTTTGATTCGAAGTTTTGGGAATCAAAACCAGTCGAATACCACACCTGTTTCCCAAAAAACTCGAGACCGTACAAGCAAAAGTTATGATTGTCATGATTATCGCCTGTACATCGCTGTACGAATCCTTTATCGCAATCGATTTTAGCTGTACCCGTTCTATCACGTGTCCATTTTCTTACGTCTTTGTTCACTTCACGAAAACGAAAAACAAACGTCAAACCCTCGAAAAACTTCATGATTTTCAAAAGAGCGTTGGACTTAAATCAAAAGCAAACTGAGCACGAACAATTCTTGATAAAAAGAATAGTTTCGCATCAACTAGAGCAGCTGTTTTTGTAAAATTGTGAAAACCCAAGTCTTCTTCGAATGTCCTGACCTAAATTTTCAAAACAATCATTATCAAGGAACTAATTGTTTGCGGGCAGTACTAGCAAGAGCTATTTCTAGTATTTAATCAATTTAGTAGTGTTCCCATTGCGTGTTAAAGTCACATGTTTTGTTAGGTCCTATTGTGTTAGTGAACGCCTTTTTATGGCAATGTGTTTGTCGGTCAACATGTATTGTGAAGTTCGTATTGTCCTGTTAATTAGCTTCCGTTTATGTTATTAGTGTGTGTTGTTCACGTTTTAAGTTTTTATAGGTATAGAAGGTAAAAACTAAAAAAACCAAATCCAAAAATTGAAAAAAGAAGATAAGGAGTAGTCACTACCACCTGGTTACAGCACACACAACCACCCTTAATCCCAGATGGGGGATGGTTGTGTGTGCCCCTTGTATGTTTAAGCAATTAGGTTCAAAAAAGGCAGAAAATGATAAAAAAAGTAACTCATTAGCCAGACACCCACGAGAGACATTTCGGGGCTTTTATTCGGTATGTCCGTTTCTCGTAGGCGCCCCTCGCAATCCTGCGTCCAGGATCACGGTTGCAAAATAAAGATATAGGTAATAAGAATGGAAATTCATTAATTAGTGGATACCGTACCTTAGACGTAACTGTGTCTCTAGTGTAATATTTATATATTGTTAAAGTTAAAGGCGCATGATGCTTCGAGAAGCGGCTTTGTGCTACTGGCCTAATTAAGAGTTAACCAATTGATCTTTGAGGTTAGGCCTTCTAGTGAGGGCTAGAACCGGTCTGGTGTTGTTCCATATTTGTTTAAGAAAGCACCGGCTGAAATCAAGTGCCAATGTTTACCTTTGGAAATATACCCGCGAGATTGCTGAAAAATAGCTCTGACATTTGTTCCGAATCGTTGCAGCTTATTTTCAATAACTGCATTCAAAATGGTGTCTTTCCGGACCTATTAAAACTAGCAGGTGTCACTTCCCTCCACAAATCGGAGGAGAAAACCAATAAGAAAAATTAGAGACCGGTTAGTGTATTACCAACTGTTTCAAAGGTTTTTGAGAGACTTATGGATAAACAGATTATTGATTATATGCAATCTTATTTATTGTCACTTTCATGTGGTTTTCGTAAAGGGTACAATGTGCAGCACGCATTAGTTCGAATGCTTGAAAAATGGAAAGCAAGCTTAGACAGGGGAGAAAATGTTGGCACAATCCTTAAGGATCTCTCGAAAGCCTTTGATTGTATTAAACATGACCTCCTTATAGCAAAACTAGATGCTTACGGATTCAACCATGAAGCACTGTGTCTTGTTAACAGCTACTTGGAAAATAGGCATCAGAGAGTTAAGATTAATGGATCATTCAGTACCTACAAACAACTGTTCCTTGGTGTTCCGCAAGGATCAGTTCTTGGTCCCCTCTTCTTTAACATCTACATAAATGACTTACTTCTCTCCTTAATGGATACGGATATCTGCAATTACGCGGATGATACAACTCTATATGCGTGCGATAAAAATCTCAATAATGTAATTGCAAGGCTAGAGAATAACTCAAGTATAACTTTCCAATGGTTCGCTGATAACTTTATGAAGTAGAATACAAACAAATGTCATTTACTTATTTTTGGCAAAAGGTTAAAGTTAATGTAGGAGATTCTATCATAGAAAACTCGGAAGAGGAAAAGCTACTAGGTGTTGTGATAGACAAAAAACTCAGTTTTGAGACACATATCAGTAAGTCATGTAAGAAGGCTGGTAGCAAACTCACCGCCCTCGCTCGCATATCTGGATACATGGACGCTAATAAACTTAAAATCTTAATGAGAGCATTTGTAATTAGCCAATTCGAATACTGTCCACTAGTCTGGATGTTCCACAGTAGGCACTTGAATAGTAAGATTAATAGAATACACGAAAGAGCTCTGAGAATTGCATACAAAGACTATGATTCTAGCTTCAACACTCTGCTAGAAAATGATGGCTCGGTAAATATTCATGTAAAACACCTGCAAAATCTTATGATTGAAATGTTTAAAACAAAGGGAAATATTAATCCTCCTTTTATGAGGGAGATTTTCTGCGAGCGTCATGCTGTTTATAATTTGAGAAATAATAATGAATTTATGGTACCAAGAGTAAGAACAACCATTTATGGAACCGAAATTATCAAATATAGAGGGCAGCGTCTTTGGCTCTCTTTACCTCAGCACATAAGGAATGCTCAATCTATTATTGAGTTTAAGAAAGAAATTAAAAGCTGGAATGACACAGACTGTACATGCAAACTATGTAGGACGTTCGTGCCACAGCTTGGTTTTTTGTAATTCTATCTTTTAAATAGCTCAGGTTTTTATAGTTTTTAATGGATCATTTTGTACTTAAAATTTTATGTATTTAATCTCGTATGTATTTAGTTGATGTAGTAGTTTTAACAGTTGGCTTGGATTAGCTCATTTCTTTGTAAATAGCTATGTAGCGCCAACTTTAAATAAATTGATTATTCTTATTATTATTATTATTATGTTTAGTAAGACGGAACCTATATTTTGAGTTTTGATGTCGAATGGGACAACAAAAGGTAAAACTTTTTGTTTTGGTGGAGGTGGTTCGAAGCTGAGGTAGTGCGGCCCCCCTGTCTGGGTGCCCTGTGGGGTAGTAATTGAATTAAGTTAGTGCTTTCAGTTGAATTACTAGAGAAAACATCAAAACGTTACGAAAAGAACTTCTTAAAATTTATGGCAACAGCGCGTAAGCATTATCAAATCATCCCTAGATACAGGCAAAATGCTAAAAAGAGAAATGAAGAAGAATGTAACATTTCATTATAAAAAATTTAAAAAGGCTCCCCAGAAGTAGACAAAGTGACGTATTGCAAAGAAAGATTTGAGAAAGAAAATAAAGGTTAAAAAACACGATCAGAGAAATGGGGTTCAACTTATGAATCTGACCTCATTCGTTCTTTGTAATATGATATTTTTCATTTGAAAATATGACGTTCTCAATTGTTAATGTCTCACTCCATCTGAATTGATAATGTCTCACTCCGCCCCTGGTGCGTTTAATCGTATATCTACATGAATTTCAGCCCTTATCCCAATCCTAACTGCACTTTATAAAACTGTATACGACAGACAAAATAGATATTTCTTGCATGGCACACGCCACAAATTTGAAAGGGGGGCAAGACTAGCAAAAGCAAAAGTATGGGGCCAATGCTTTTTACCCCTTTTACTGCAGCTTTAAAACTACTTGCTACGCAAAAAAGTGGGGGGAAGGCTGGCCACCCCGGTCCCCCCGGTGGCGTGGGCCCTGCCTTTGTCACACGTAAATGGCACTTACCAATTTTATTCTTTATGGCAACGGCCTTCAGCAATACTGAAGTCTTTATCTAGACATTATATGTGCCCCCTGTATTATCTGGAATGGCCATATCAATTCACTTTGTTTTGTTACTGTCTTTTAAAGGAATATGTAGGTTGACTGCAAATATCTGGCACAGCCACATACAAGGCCTAGGTTCTTATCCAAATGCAGCCGAAAAGTTAATTTTATCCCTCACGAACAGCATTAACAAGTATTATTCTTTCATGATTTCAAAGTGTGATTCAAAACTGAAGTGTGGTTGCTGTTAGTTCTTCTGTTTGAAGACCTTTGCTTTCAATGTTTTAAATGTTTTTAGGAAAGGCTCCAAAGAGCTATTCTACAACTGAGCGAAGATCTTAGAAAGGAAAAGGAAAAGCAGCTAACAAAAAGCAGAGATTTTGAGGAATTTATTGAAGAGATTGGAAATGAGAACACAGAGCTTAAGAAGACAGTTGACACTTTGAAATCAGTATGTTATTTTGCTAATTTTTCTTAAAAGTGGCATCTATCACCGAAAGACGGGCGAAAACTGAAAGACAAGCAGAACATTTCTGCAACTAAGTCCTTCTAGATTAGTATAAAATACATTTCAGAATGACGTTTTGCTATTTTCAGGCACACTTTTACACGTTTGATTATATCCTGTTTTGCTTTTTGAGGCTCCCTAGATCTTGAAGCCCGGGGAAAATTTTCCCCCTTCCTGGCCGCTCTCTCGGTGGCCCTGGCTATAAGTACTCTTTTATTACCTTTTTGTTATTTTCACCTCAATTAGTTTCAATGTATATTTTCCTTTGCTATTTGTCAGAAAATTAAAAATCTGTCCCAGAGAGTCATGTTAATGTCTGCGGATGAAAACAGCCTGCAAAGAAAACTTGAGGAAGAACTTAGCTCAAAGAGTCAGTTAGAAGGCAAGGTAAAGCTTTTGCAGGATAAAATTGAAAACGAGAAGCTAACAACTTCAGAACTAAGCGAAACTTTGAAAGCAGCAGACCAAATAAAATCAAATTATGAAAAGGTGATCAACTTTTCACATTACATTATATTACTTCTAACTTTTGGCTTTGGAGCTGCGTTTCTAATCTTTAAAAGTTTTATCTATGACCATGACAACAAACCAAAACTCAGTTTTCGGGATAGTTGGAGAGTTATGGTAGCCAACCTTCTGATAGAAGATGGTACCTGATGATAAAAAAGATATCGCACGCACGATGGATACAAAGTTGGAAAAAAAATGATGATCGGTTTTTAGATTCGTGACCAATGTTGTGCAGCAATAGGTAACCATTAGATGTGAGATAATTTCAATCCAGGTATATAGAACATAAATCAATTGAGTTAAATCGGTTGACAACGCAAAATTCCACTCTAGCAGTTTCTCTAAACATTTCAACAATTTTTAACAACTTGGCGTCACAACCATCGTGTTTTTTGAAAAAGAGCATTTGTACAGTAATGAATTATCGTAATTTGTTTGTTGTGTGACATTTCTTTGCGTGCAAAGGGAGTTCGACAGAGTTTCTGTTGGCAAAAAGTGAGTTTGAAATTTTCATTTAACAGGAAAAGTCCCTGCAATGTAGAATGATGAAGGAATCGGAAAACATGCTGCGAAAAAAGGAGGCAGAGATAAAGAGCATGAAAGCTTTTATAAAGCAATTACGAATGAATCTACAAAACAATGAAGTAAAGGTAAATAGAGCTACAAATGTGTATAAAAATTAGCATTTTTATTCCTCTATCATTTATTTCACCTGCTCTGTAGATACCCGTTTTAAATATATTCTTGTTCACCTTAAAGGTTTCTGAACACCAAAAAGAATCATGGGATTTAAAAGAAAAGTTAAAGTATCTCAATCAGCAATTGGATGTTTTACCAAAGGTGCGCAAAGAGCTCAGCCTGAAAATCGAAGAAGTCAATGAACTAAACAAATATCTAGCAGAATGTAATGAAAGCAGGTTTGAAAATGATTTTCTTATGTTAGCTTGCAATTCTAGCACTTTTTTTAACTTTTTAAATTATGGCAATGATGTAAGGTTTTGACAAAAAAACTTAATTTCTGTCCTGCTGATACTCATTTTAATGTAACAGGAAACTGCAATCTGGTGTAATCATTGAATTACAGAAGCAACAATGTTTTCTGGAAAGCAGAGAAAAGAAGCAACTAAAAGAGTTGGAAGCATTACAAAAAGACGCTTATATGAAAGATGAAAAGATTTTTGAGTTGAAAAGAAGAAACCAAAAGTCTGTAAAAGAGGTAAAATTTAACACTTACTTAGATAAAACTAATAGAGCTTCGCAGTCTCTGAGTCTGTACTGGTTGTAGACAATCTTCTTTCCCCTTGAAGATTATGTGCGCATACTCGTTTTGCAGTAAGTAATCTGTCTTATGCAATCATTGAAATTGCTTTGTGTTTATCTTAATTTGCTATTGAAAAAACTATCATTAGATAATTTATATCATGGGTTTTTTACTGTTTTAAATGCCGGACCAGAATAACATGTTTATTATCTCCGGTGCCAGTGAGTTTTAATCTTTTATATAGCTTTTCAACTTTTACATTACATATAAAAAAGGTTGCTCAAAATGAAGTTCAGATCTCGTACTTATCAGGCTAAATTTAAAATAAGATGGGCAGGCTTGTCATTTCTTGTTAGATTCTTTATTCTTGAAATTTACCATGCCTGCCATAAGTACTTGGAACACCCAGCAATTTGCGTTGCACTTGATATCTTTGATTCTTTTCCCGAAAAAAATCACTACTTCCGCCCCCCTCCCTTTAAAACAATGTTGATAATATAGAGAAATATCATAAAAGAAACGCAAAGGAAAATTCTTCCTAAAATCCGAACCCGTTTGATAGTAAACCAACATTTCTCTGTAGGGGAGAGGGGATGCTTGATTTTGACCTTATAAATTGACGTCAGTGACGACTTTTGGCAGGCATCATATGTAGTGTACTTCTTTTCATGAATTAATTTTTCAAAGGGCGAATAAAAGATGAGAAAAGTAGGATGGCAATGATAACAGTTAAGAGGATGGTGCCGGCTTGATGCTGGAGGGATTGGCTCAATGTACAATGTACGACGGATTTACACACCCGAGGCCGGGGATAGCTATCCGGGGGAGGGGGGCTGAAGGTCTCAAGCTTAAAAAAAGCACATAAACTCAAACAATTACAAAGAAATGCAGAAAACACAGTTTGGTAATAAAGCATTAGCCTTTGCCCCAGTCCACAAATGCTGCCACATAAAAAAGCATGAGCTATAGATAATATTTGGCTTCAGACCTGGGATCTTAGAAAGTGGAGGAAGGGGCATGGTCATGGTGAGCACATCAACGACCTATTGAATTATTTTCTTACTTTTTTAACTCAACGTAGTAAAATATTTTGCTATGGACGATTAAATGAAATAAAGTGAAAGTAGTTAGGTCCTTCAGTGAATGGAAAGAAATCTACAAGAGAGTTCCACAAGGGTCAGTTCTAGGGCCTATTTTATTTAATATTTACATTAACGATCGGCTTATATTTGTACCAAACATAGAGATATACAGCTATGCAGATAACACAACTCTCTAGGCGATTGAAATTGACCCCACTCATGTAATTAAACAATTGGGGAAAAATTCATTAACAGTTGCAGAATGGTTTGGAGACCACTGTATGACGTTAAAAGGGGACAAATGCCACTTCATGACTTGCAACAACTTAATCAACGAAAGCGGCGAGGAAAGACTACTTGACGTTACAATAGACAAAAAACTCTCATTTAAGCCACACATGAAAGCACTCTGCAAAAAGGCTAGTCAAAAACTACATGCCCCCACCCGCATTTTATGCTACTTAAGCACAGATCAACCCAAACAAACAATGAGGACATATATGTGGCAAAACAGCTATTTCTTATAAGAAGCTACATAATTGTATTTGTACTGAGAGTTTCTAAGAAGTATCAGATCTTAAATAAAGATATGCCATTAGATTTCTTAGACTGAAGGATCTACGATAAAAAGTCTCTAAAATGATTTGTTCTTAGAATTGGAGTTTATAAGTGGTTTCTTATAAAAGTATAAGTATCCATACGACGTTTCAATCGGTAAGTGGGACCTCGATAAGTGGAACTTTTGCAGTATTCATGGGAATTAATTCCTTTGAAATGTGCAAATGATATTTCCGCCAATATTAACTCAATAGAGGTTTTTAATAGCAAATGCTCTTCCTTGCTGCCACTTACCCAGAGTTTTGGTTAACTGGGGCATTCGCTAAGGGAAACAGATTTTGTGGAACCATTTTTGACCCTTTTGATCATATTTCTGAAAGTACTAAATAGTAATACAAAAGTGTTTTACTTATGGTACTAAAATTTTTTGAGGGGGGGGGGGGGGGGGTAGGGCCTTTATCTCGGTCCTTGGTTTATGACCAGTTGTCAGAGTACTTGGAACAACAAGGATTGCTATCAGAGTTACAATATGGCTTTCGAAAAGGTTATAACACTGAGCTAGCTGTCACTGTGTTTACCGACAACATTCGCCGTGTGATTGACAGTGGGAGCTATAATGACTGGAGCTGTGTTCATAGGCCCTATTCGCACTGCATCTAGAAACCTGATAATGCTAATCCCTTATTGTTCTATCTTCAAAGGCGGCAAGGGTTTGTCAGAAAGTAGTTTAATTGGTAGAGTGGGAACAGCAAAATCTGAAATCTGACAAATTGTAACGTTTCGACTAATTGGTCAAAGCTTCCGTCGTAGAGCTCTGGAGCATCACAATCTCGTGAAAATCTATGATAACCAGCGGGTGACTCGAAGGACATGCCAGAATTATGTTGATATCAATAAAAAAGTCCAGGGTGCGATTTGAAATCATGTCACAATTTAAAAAGGTACAATTTCTTAATGGCAACCTGATAACGTGTTAGATAACAATACAACATCTCAGAAAACTGCCTAATGCGAACAGAAGTCTGACAAACTTTGTCAATCTTGAAAAAGTTTTTTTAATTGGCGTGAGAATATCGGGCTTGACAAACATTATCATATTTGCAGTGCGAATAGGGCCATAGACCTACGAAAAGCCTTTGTACATAAAGTACTTCCGTTGAAGCTGCCGCTCAAAGGAATCGTGGGTGGTGAACTCAACTGGATAGCAAAGCATCTGTCTGGTCGATATCAGTATGTTCAGTATGATGGAGTAAAATCTGATTGTGAGGTAGTCAAGTATGGCGCACCACAGGGCATTATTCTTGGACCGTTGTTTTTTCTTCTACAGTTAAACGATCTCGTCAAAAGTGTGGAAAACTGTAACATTCAAATGTATGCTGACGACACGGTCATCTACACATCACACAGCAACATTAGCGTCATCGAGCATACCTTAACATCGGAGATGAATAATGTCTCTAAATGACTAGACAAAAACAGGCTCATCAACAACTTGAATAAAGGAAAAACAAAGTCAATCCTATTTGACACAGAAAAACGTCTTTCTTCAAAAGATCCAATGGAAATGTATATGAATAAGAAACTTATAAAAGTTGCTAATGGGTACAACTTACTTGGAGATTGACTGCAACCAACATTGAATATGAACGAAGACCTCCGAAGAGTATTAAGAAAAAGATAAAGCTGCCCGAACAAAGCTTTTGTCCCGCATGCGTGATTAAAGACTCATTGCTAACAATGAGCCATTGCGCTACACAAGCATCCCATAATGCATTTTTAGACTGTCTGTAATCAATTTTGGTTAATCCGTAGAAGTTTACTGCATTGTTTGGACCGCTCGAAAAGGCCGATTGTTAGCAATGAGTCTTGTAACTATCGGTTTTTGCTGCTAGGCGGTATACAATTCTTCATTCTACCAACAATGCTTTACTGGCAAAGAAATAACCCATAGAGATAACTAAGCAATTTTTTTCTTTTGGGCTCTGGAATATATGACATTCCTACAAACTTCTGCTAAGGTTAACACGCATATTTTGGCAGTAATGGACAATTAAGCCAAAACGGTGTGAAGCTTTGGCTATCCACGACCCATCTTTATCTGTTGACAAAATCTTAGTTTTTATAGAGTGTTCTCCATTCAAATCAAAGCATGAACTTGATTCATGAAATTCAAAATGTACGGGTGTTTGGATAGTGATGGAGTTTGATTGTTGCAGGGTTGTGAAGAAAGCACTCTAAGGCCCTAGACAAAATTTGCTTTTTCAAGTATCCTCAGAAACATCGCACAAACTGATTCTGCAATAAGGCGACTCGGCGCCGTTGGAGCGAAATTCACATTAGAGGGATTGTCTGCCAATTGTATTCCTTCTCATTCATTTCACTGACATAAAGGAAAAATGCTACAGTTTGACAATTACCGGCGGGGGGGGGGGGGGGAAGCTCTCCAGCCTCCCCGGTTTCGACGGCCCCGCGACTCTATTAAAAAATTTAGCTTCATTTGCTTTCATTTGCAATTTTATTTCATCATTGGATTTGATAATTGTATTTTTAGCGGATATTTAATTGTCTGGAAGATAATGTATAGGTGGCAAGCTATTTATCATTTAAAAACCAATGCTAATTATATTTCTTCAGCATGAAGATGTGGACAACGTTACAAAAGCTTTAGCTATGCAGCTCGAGTCTCTGCAAGATGAAAATGAAAAATTGAAAATGGAATTAGAGTCAGTAAAAGAATTTCTGGATAACGAACAGTTAAAGAACAGAGAACATGCGTCTGCTAACCATAGCGAGAAACACATCGACAGGTACTCAATGTATAACTCAATAAAGCTATATCTGGATATTGATATTTATGTTACCAAATTCTTGATTAATGGGCAGCCAAAGGCCCATTTCTTGACAAACCATTGCTAAAGCGATGAATTATTATCGAGAATTGTTGATCATATCAGCTATCTCTATCAGGGAGTAGGGGGATGTCTGTCGAGAGGAAATTTTTTCATGCAAAGATGCTGATTGAGAGTGCTGCTTCCAATTCACAGGACTTCTCTCCCATTTCACCTCCCATGTATATCCTTAACAACATTAATCTTACATGCTTTTAAATTATCGCCGTTTGAGGAAGTTACGAATAAAAAAATTTTTTGTAATAGCTAATATATTGCGATACAGGTAACATAATTTTTAACATAAATCTAAAACTATAGAAAACTATGTATTGTAAGCAGCCGAATCCAGTTGTAAAACCATTTAAAGCGGATAAAAATGTTGCTATGATAATCTAATTATAAATTCTTTATCATTGAAAATCACCAATTCAGGAATGCAGTAAGCCAGCATTCATAAGAATGTATCGCCGTAATAGATAGATAGCACCCGTTAAAATTGGTTAGATAATTTCCTATGACGCTAAGTCACAAAAACATTACATCAAGCTTCGTCACGATAAACATAAATAGCCAAGTCAATTAACATGAATAGGATTACTGAAATAAGACAATAGCGAGAGAAAAATCCCACACTGTTCTTATTGCAGTTATAGCTACTCCAATCAAACAAGTATAAGATTTTTTCATTTAGAACTGCTACTAGAACAAAATCGAAACTAAATTCCAAAGGGGAAAATTTCTTTAGAACAGGCGCAAGCAATTAATTGTTTTATGGGGCTACATAAGAAATCTAAGCTGTGTTGGAGCGCCAAACCAATGATTACTTTAATCTGCTTAAAATTTTACTATATTTCAGTTACGTCGAAAGGTATAAATGTTACCAGAAAAAAGTATCCGAAGGGCCGGATGTGGCCTACGGGCCGTAAGTTGCCCAAGTCTGCTTTAGATACATCCTCCCAAAATTTTCCCTTATCTTTTAAAAATAGGCATTGATCCTTTAGTAATAAATACACTTAATAACTGTATTCAGGATTCAATTTTCCCGAATCAATTAAAAAGTGCTGATGTCAAGGGCCTGCATACGACCCAACTAAGAAAAGTAACTAACATACAATCAGTAACCTAGCTACGATTTCAAAGCGTATGCGAGACTCTGACATATGAAGAGAAATGGAAAAAATTGAACATCTCAGAAGTTAGAGAAATTTTGTTGGTTAAAAATGAGCAGATCGGGTGTTTCAGAAAGTCTGGAGGTCAACCCCAAATGATTGAATCTAAAGCTTTCATTGGAGTCTCAGTTGAAGAGAGGCATGACTATATCAAGCTAATCATTGATGAGAATCCTTCTTTATTGATCGTTAAAGGATCAATAAGAATCAACAGCAATAAATTCCATAATTTAGTATTATGAAGACATTTTAGAGGGCTCCTCGTTAACAGCATAGAAGTCCATTATCTGACCCTTAGGTTTGATATTTTGATCCAAGTAGCAGAAACTATCTATTTTTAATAACTGATTTTTCAGTTGTCATTGAAGTTCTTCTGAAAAACTCTTCATTTTTTAAACAATTTGCATCTTTGACGAACAGTATAATCATCTGAGAAAAGTGTTAACATTTAATTCTTCTTCAAATATTGTAAATCGTTAAGCAACATGAATGGCATATGTATTTTAATGTGATTTCATTTTATTCTTTAGGGAAAAATGTGGAAATAGGGCTCTTGAGGTGCAAGTAAACCAATTAAAAAATAACCTGATGATAACGCAGGGTCGGCTACAAAAAGAAGTGGAGTGGAGAATAAAAACAGAAAATGAGTTGCGAACAGTAAGGAAGGCCAAGACTGAATTGCAGTCACAGTAAGTTTAGCTTTTTTTAAAATTTTTCGAGCATTAAAGAAGCTGATGCTAGTTTCCAGGTGCTACTAATTTCAGCACCAAATGAGAATCTAGACAAAATTTATTGATTGAATCCATCTATTGATTGTGGGATCCTGTCAGAGTGTTTAAACTGCGCTTTGCATAAAGCTTTCAGCAGGTTTCCACAGAATCTCAGACATAGATAGCTTAAACAAAAGTTCGTAAGGGAGTGTAAAACTCATATATTTAATTTTGAGTTGAAACAACAAGTTGAAGTTTGATTTTGTTCAACTCTAAAATATATCACGCTCTACAGACAGAAATACTTCTACAGAAGTATACATAAATGTATGTAGGCCAATTTGACTTGTAATCAATAAAACGTCAAGTAAATAAGATATTTTGATTAAATGACTGGTGTTGCCTGTTAATGATTATTTAGCTAAACGAACTCTCTAAATTTCTAGGTCAGTTGTAGCAAGTGATCATTTGCGAATGATTTTTTAAGTCAAAAATTTATATTCTAGACTATCGCACCTGGAAGAGGATATTTCTAACAAGTTCATTGAATATCGCAAAGCTTTAATAAAAGTGGAACACCTTGAGAAGGAGAATTCCTTTCTTCGTTTGGAAGTAGAAAACCAATCAAAACAGATGCTTAGCCAATTGAAAGACGATTCTTGATTTTGAAGCTTATCATAAATTTCTTTTTCCAAAATAATCACTGATATAAAGTTTGTCAAGTTGTTAATATTAATTATTTTATTGAGAGTAATTTTGATATTGTTCACAGAACCAAAACAGAGTCTCCACACGTGCATTTTTCCACAGGGACCAAAATCAACCCTCTTGTCCTTGACATAATGAATCCCCCTCCTCATCTCAAATTACTTGGTTCTCAGCTTCTTTCACTTTCCAACTCAAATGGTGAGGTCTGTACGTTTATTTGTTTTGATTTACAGATATTTCAGCCAGAATGCTTTCAAATCCATTTTTAAAATTCACGGCTGCCAGTGCAGTGCAACCAGATTGCTTCTAAATTTTTGTATCAGCTTCAGGTTTATTATCTTAGAATTCTACTTTATATACACAATTGAAATTAAGAAATAGGGAATTTCTTGAAGCTTAAGCTCTCTCAGCAGATAAATCTACCACGGTGCGAGCACTCCTGTGACGAAGGTGATTGAATTATGCATTTGAATTGAAACAAATAAAGCTTTAGTGTTTTTACAAAGGATCTTTCACTGGACGGTGATCAGCTTTTTGAGTATGATATTGATGGACCAAAGCCTTAAGAAGTAGAAAGTTTTTTGCCTTTTGCCAGTTTTTTAGAAAGTTAAACCAAACCAAATGATACTGCCATTAAAAGTTTTCATCTATGGCGTTTTCCAAAAAAATTAACGTACTGATTTTTCTTCATTGGACTATTTTCAACTTTGATGTTGAGTTTTTATATTCTCATAAAATCTCAAAAAACAAAAAAGCTAAAAGACGATGTCACAGGAAACATAAAAATACATAGCAACCCTGTGACCATTACATTAAACATATTTTCTTAAAATTAGAATTACATTACATGTTACAGATCACATATAACAAATAACACTTACAATTATCAAGTTTAAAAAAATAGATTGACAAAACAAAACAAAAGTGGATGACAAATTAGATAATATATCTAAAACAACTTACTGGAACTTGTCAGAGATATGAATATATTTTAATGTTGAATTTTTGTATTTGAAATCAAAGATAATTTTCGTGTTCATAAAGAATTAATTGGCAAAGCTGCATTTGAAAGGTATGTTAATCCCTGGGGTTGCAAAATCGCCGTCAAATTCTCGAGAAGATCATGTCTATCTGCATGATACAGCAACAAAAAGTATTCCGTATACTCAATACCATCAGTTACTGGGCACATAGGATTTTACAAGGTTTCACTGGAGTTATGTTTGAATTTGCAAAAATTCAGCTTGTTAAGTCGAACAAGAAGATGCGTTAAAATTGACAAACCTTTTTGGGCCATGGATGTCGGTGCGGGGGATTGGGTGGCTGCCCATCGTTTTCCTTCTCATTCAGTACATTTTCAAAAAGGAAACAGCAGCCCCCCCAGCCCCCTCCGGTTCCAACGAGCCTGCCAGTATTCAGTAATAACTTATTATCTTAATGATCTTATTGAAACAAATCAAGACTTTCAGAGTCAAAGTAGATATTGGTATCATCTGCAAATAAGTAGCAGTCTGCAAAATGTCTTCATACACTAACGAAAATCTTCAATCTTCATTCCTCCCTTTGAACCAAATCGATTTGCTAAAAAAGACCGTAGGAGGTTAGTGCATCTTTTGTGACTGAAAATTTGTCTAAACTATCAGCATTGTTCTAGAGGGAAGGGGTGCAGGGGTAGAAGAACAATATAAAAAGTTGGGGGCTCCGAATACCTTTGACAAGCATTGCAGTTTTGAGAATGCTTTTAGCAAATCATTATTGTAGATTATAAAAGGAGAGGACCAAGGACTGAGCCCTGTTAGACCCCACATGCACAATTGAGATGAGTGGTGCTTGAATTATTTACTTACACAAACCGTTTCCTGTTTGAAATGTAGGATGTAAGGCCATAGCCGTTTGTAGAAATTTTTTACTCGACGGCAAAGTTAGCGTACCGCATTATATTACATTACTATCTTTCCTCGGGTTTATCCAGTTATGTATGGATTTACCTATGACACAAGCCTTCTTTCAAAGCTTATCTACCCTCTGTCGCTATTCATAATGACTTTTCAATCACACTTTTTAGAATAATAAAACCTCTGATTCTCCAATAATTTTTTCGAGCAAAACAATTAAATTCATAACAAAAAGTGTCGTCGTGAGATTTTTTGTACAATTTTCAAATGCAACGAAAACCGATCACGACGATAAAAAAGTCTTAATAGTTTTTCCCTGATTTCAAAAGATTCTACCTTAGCTTTTTATAGTTCAAGGTATTTGGGTTTTACAACATGAATTTTTAGCCTTACAGAAAGCAAGAGTTTTTCCAGACAAAATTTTCCTACCTTTGCCTCTTATGCTCATATTAACTGTTAAACTTTTCATAAATGCCCTTTGAGTGCTTAAAGCATACCATTTGATTTGCCTTTACATGATATGAAAAAATATACCAATTTTTCTTACATTTTCTTCAAATGTTGTTCTGTGAAATAAAACACTTTTGGGGCTGTATCATATTCTCAGTAGCTGTTCAAGCTCTCAAGTCTCTACGTAGTCGGTACCACTCAATATTAAACAAACTTAATGGTTGTGTGTAAGAAGGAAGAACCACAGGATAGGCTGTCCGCCGGATTCTGTGAATCTTGCAATGAGTAATAATACAAAAGATATTCAGGAACAAAGCAATACGACGACGAGAATCCAATGTCACGAGATAAAATTTTCATAATAAATTAAATTTAAGGAATATACTAAAATCTCGCCCCGGCATACAGGGCTTCATCAGAGTAAAAAGAATTAATGGTCGTGCCTTTAGAATAATGGTTGTGCCCCTTAGAAATATGGTTATGCCACAATATTGGTAGCATGCTGTTATCATTGTTGTGTTGAAAGGTCGATGGTGAAATTTTGTCTTGGCGAAGTCCTGAAAATTGTCCGAAATTTTTTTTCGATGAAATTGTTCTCCTAAAATTCTATCAATTGCTTTGCAAAAATTTTGTTCCCGGTCTAAACTCAACTCGGAAGTTGAACAACTGAAATACATTATTCTGGAGAACGGCTAAACAGAGGACGTCATTTTGGTTTGCACTATGGAGAAAGTTTCTCGACCGAAGTAAAATTTGTACAGCAACAGTCCGGCTTATAAAAAACTACCCTGGATCGGTAACAGTTTCTTGGGATTTTAAAGTCAGATTAAACAGCTACAACAACTACAATAAAAAATACTGTGCTTTGCAAAAACTGTAAGTTACTATAGCCAATGCGATCTAGCTAAAGGTAAAGGACAACGTAGATATGCCCAAACATAATCAGATGGATTTTGGAATGGACAGAAGAGACAGAAGAAAGTCTGAAGATCTTTCTAAAAGACAAAAACGCTTTCCTAGCGTCCTGTTCAGGTCATTCAAACTCTTTGTAGAAGAAGAGATCCTGTTAGCCTGGCAGCTTTTTAGACCAAAAGAAAACTCGTTGATTCAAATTACTGATAGAAGAGGTCCAAGACAAGATCCCTGTGGAACATCAAAATGTAATTCTGTCATTTGTAAAGTAAAAACATCGTTTATCGAAGAATACTTTGGGCTC